>NW_022589707.1:66389925-66532609 GCF_004348235.1 Phoca vitulina | reverse complement strand
TATTATGCTGAGCGAAATAAGTCAAACAGAGAAAGACATGTATCATATGACCTCACTGATATGAGGAATTCTTAATCTCAGGAAACAAACTGAGGGTTGCTGGAGTGGGGGGTGGGGTGGGAGGGATGGGGTGACTGGGTGATGGACACTGGGAAGGGTATGTGTTCCGGTAAGCACTGTGAATTGTGCAAGACTGTTGAATCTCAGATCTGTACCTCTGAAACAAATAATGCAATATATGTTACGAAAGAAAAAAAGAAGAAGAAGAATGTAGCAGGAGGGGAAGAATGAAGGGGGGGAAATCGGAGGGGGAGAAGAACCATGAGAGACGATGGACTCTGAAAAACAAACTGAGGGTTCTAGAGGGGAGGGGGTGGGAGGATGGGTTAGCCTGGTGATGGGTACTGAGGAGGGCACGTTCTGCATGGAGCACTGGGTGTTATGCACAAACAATGAATCATGGAACACTATATCTAAAACTAATGATGTAATGTATGGGGATTAACATAACAATAAAAAAATTAAAAAAAAAAAAGAAGTAAAGTAATGGAGAAATATATCCTATGCTAATGTTAATCAAAAGAAAGCTGGAGTAGGTATATTTATTTTAGACAAAGCTGACTTCAAAGAGAGGGAGATTATCAGGGATAAAGACAGCGTTACGTAATGATAAAGAGGTTAAGAGAAGACACAGCGATGCTTCATGTGTCTGTGCCTAACAACAGAGCATCAAATCATGTGAGACAAATTTGAAAGAAATGCAAGGAGAAATAGATAAATCTACTATTAACTTGAAGAGATCAACACTTCTCTATCATTAATTGATACATTCAGCAGGCAAAAAATCAATTAAGAAGATGGTTGAACTGAAAAGTGCCACCAATCAACTTGATCAGTTGATATTCTTTTCAAGCTCATGTGAAGCATTCACCTGGATAGACCATATTCTGGTCATTAAAAACATCCACATTTAAAAAAATAGAAATCATACAAAATTTGTTCTCAGACCAAATGGAATTAAACCAGAATTCAATAGTGGAAATGTAGTTGGGAACCTCCACATAATGGGAGATTAAACAATACACTTCTAAATGATATGAGTCAAAGAAGAAAGTCTCAAAAAGAAATTTTAAAATATTTTGAAATGAAAATATAACACAATTTATCAAAATTTGTGAGATGCAACCAAAGTGGACCTTACAAAACAGTTTTATATTGTAGAATATTATACTAGAGAAGAAAGACTTAAAATTAATAATCTAAGCTTCCACCCTAGGAAACTATAGAAAAAAAGAACAAATTAAGTCCAAAGCAAACAGAAGAGAAGAAATAAAAATTAGAGTAGAAATCAATGAAATTGAAAACAGGGAGACAGTACAGAAAGTCCATAAAATCTAAAACTGGTTCTGGAAAAAGATCAATAAATTGATAGAACTTTAGATAGGCTAACTAAAAAGAAAAGGAGACAGAAGACACAAGCTACTAATATGAAAAATGAGAAAACACCCATTACTACTGATTCTATGGATATTAAAAGGATAATAAAGGGGGTGCCTAAGTGGCTCAGTCAGTTAAGCTTCTGCCTTAGGCTCAGGTTCCAAGTCTGCTTCTCCCTCTCTCTCTCTGCCGCTCCCCCCCCCCCCACTCGGGCTTTCTCTCGCTCTCAAATAAGTAAATAAAATCTTTATTAAAAAAAGGATAATTAAGGAGTATTATGAAAAAACCCTAAGCTCACAAATTTGGTAATCTCTTTTTTCTAAAAGATTTTTTACTAATCCTGAGTGCTTAGACTAACTACAACGATGGCTTTCTTAAAGTTAATTCTATGGGATGACCAATAAAGTCATGCCAGGGCACAAAGATAGGTGGTTGTATGATTTACAAAGTAATTCTGAGCACAAAAATAAATGCAGAGTGAAAACCTCTTTTGGTAAGTATTGCACATCCAGGAATCTAAGGATTTCTTGGTAAGTGTGAATATAACCATTTCATATGCAGAGTAAAGACACACCTCTGTGCTTTATTCTTACTATGAAAGAGCCAAAGCTAAGGTAAGCCTGTCTCAGTGTAGAGATGGGCTACCGTGGAAGGATAGGTTGGAAGAACACTTGAAAAACAGGGCCAAGATTTTTCATAAGAAGTAGTTTTGTATCGGGGCGCCTGGGTGGCTCAGTCGTTAAGCGTCTGCCTTCGGCTCAGGTCATGATCCCAGGGTCCTGGGATCGAGCCCCACATCGGGCTCCCTGCTCCGCGGGAAGCCTGCTTCTCCCTCTCCCACTCCCCCTGCTTGTGTTCCCTCTCTTGCTGTGTCTCTCTCTGTCAAATAAATAAATAAAATCTTTAAAAAAAAAAAAAAAAAAGAAGAAGTAGTTTTGTATCTACTCCAGTGCAGAGAATAAAAACATTAATATTTTATCCTGGAGTGTGACTCTATTAATTTTAGACAGAGAACTGTTAAAATGAGTTCATATCTGTTTGGGAAAAGGCAGCTGCATCTCTGACGTAGCCATGAAGTCATCTCAGTAAATAACCTTAAAAATTTTAAAACAGGTGATATAACGTTCTGACTTATATCCCCAAATAAACTATGAAACACACATCTAGATAATATAATGAGCTTGTTCTCAAAATGGAATTATTAAAGGCAGGCATAATATGTTTTATTGTGCTTTGCTTTACTGCCCTTCACAGATGCTGCATTTTTTTACAAACGAAGGTTTGTGGCTACCCCGAGTTGAGCAAGTTTACTGGTGCCATTTTTCCAACAGCATACGCGGTCCTTGTGTATCTGTGTCACATTTTGGTAATTTTTGCAATAGCTCAAGTTTTTCCATTATTATTATATTTGTTATGGTGACCTGTGAAGAGTCATCTTTGAGGTTACTATTGTCACTGTTTTGGGGCAGCATGAACCACACCTATATAAGACAGCAAACTTAATCGGTAAATGTTGTGTGTGTTCTGACTGCTCCAGCAACTGGCCATTTCCCCATCTCTCTCCCTTATCTAGGAACCATCCAGGCCTCCCTTATTCCCTGAGATACAACAATATCAATGTCATGCGATTCCTAACCCTACAATGGCCTCTAAGTGATCAAGTGAAAGGAAGAGTCACACATCGTCCACACTGAATCAAAAGCTAGAAAAGATTAAACTCAGTATGGAAGGCATGTCCAAAGCTGAGATAGGCTGAAAGCTAGGCTTCTTATGCCAAAGAGTGAGCCAAGTTATGAATGCAAAGGAAAAGTCCTTGAAGGAAATTAAGAGTACTACTTCAGTGAACACACATATGATGAGAAAACCAAACAGCCTGATTGCTGCTATGAAGAAAGATTTAGTGGTGTGGATAGAAGACCGAGCTGGCCACAACATTCTCAAATATTAGGCCAAAGCCTAATCCAAAGCAAAGCCCTAACTCTCTTCAATTCTATGAAAAGTGAAGGAGGTGAGGAAGTGGCAGAAGAAAAATTAGAAGCTAGAAGAGTTTGGTTCATGAGGTTTAAGGAAAGAAGTCAACTCCTTAACATGAAACTGTAAGGTGAAGCAACAAGTGTTGATGTACACATTGCAACTAGTTATCCTGAAGATCTAAGATAATTAATGAAGGTGGCTACACCAAACAACAGATTTTCAGTATACACACAACAGTCTTCTACTGGAAGAAGATGCCATCTAGGACTTTCTTAGCTACAGAGGAGAAGTCAATGCCTGGCCTTAAAATTCAAAGGACGAGCTGACTCTCTTGTTAGGGGTTAATATAGCTGGTGACTTTAAGTTGAAGCCAATGCTCTGTTACCATTCCAAAAATCCTAGGGCCCTTAAGAATTATGCCAAATCTATTCTACCTGTGCTCTATACCTAGAACAAAGAAATCCTGGAGAACAGCACATCTATTTACAACATGGTTTACCGAATATCTTAAGCCCACTGTTGAGATCTACTGCTCAGAAAACAAGATTTCTTCTAAACTGTTATTGCTCAGTGACAATCCACCTGGTCACACAAGAGCTCTGGTCGAGGTGGACAATGAGATGAATGTTGTTTTCCTGCCTTTTGACATAACGTCCATTCTGCTAACACAGCCGTCCACCCATCGATCAAGGAGCCATTTTGAGATTCAAGTCTTATTATTTAAGAAATACATTGCCTAAGGCTAGAGCTGCTATGGCTAATGAATTCTCTGATGGATCCTGGACAAATAAATTGAAAACCTTCTGGAAAGGATTCACCATTCTAGATGCCATGGGGAACATTTGTGATTTGTGGGAAGAGGTCAAAATACCGACATGAACAGGAATGTGGGAGAAGTTGATTCCAACCATGAGGCATGACTTTGAGGGGATCAAGGCTTCAGTGGAGGATGGAACCGCACACATGATGGAAATAGCCAGAGGACTAGAATGGGGAGTGGAGCCCCAAGATGTGACTGAATTACTGCAATGTCATGATCAAACTTTAACAGATGAGGAAAGAAAGCAGTTTCTTGAGATGAAATCTACTCCTCGTGAAGATGCTGTGAAGATTGTTGAAATGACTGCAAAGAATTCCGAATATGACATAAACTTAGTTGATCAAGCAGTAGCAGGGCTTGTGAGGATCGACTCCAATTTTGAAAGAAGTTCTACTGGGGGTCAGATGCTATCAAACAGCATCTCATGCTACAGAGAAATTGTTCATGAAAGGAGGAGTCAGGCAATAGGGGAAACTTTTCTGTTTTATTTTAAGACATTGCCACAGCCACTCCAGTGTTCAGCAGCCATCAGCCTGATCAGTTAGCAGCCATCAGCCCGGAGGCCAGACCCTCCACCAGCAAAAAAGATTATGACTTACTGAAACACTGAAAGCTGAGATGATGGTTAGCATTTTTAGAAAAAAAGTATTTTTAATTAAGATATAGTGTAAACATAACTTTTATATGCACTGAGAAACCAAAAAATCCATTTGACTCACTTTATTACAGTATTCATTTTATTGCCCTGGCCTGGAACCACTCGTTATATATTCAGAGGTCTGCCTATATAAGCTCATTAATGGTTGAGGTATATAAACTTAAAATTATTCCTTTTGTTTGGAATTATTACTTGGAGGTAGTCCTTTTTCTTCTTTCTTCTTTTCTTCTTCTTCTTCTTCTTCTTCTTCTTCTTCTTTTTTTTTTTTTTCTTCTTCTTCTATTTTGGGTAAATCCCTTTTGTTTTATTACAATCAACCTAATGGGAGGAAGTGTATTAAATTTACTATGACACTTGCCCAGAGTAATTAAGGACTCTTATAATCAGACTAGGCCCTAACCTTAGATCTAATAATCTACATAACCCCTTTTGAGCAGTAAATGATACCTACTTCATAGGATTTCCATAAAATTAAATACCATCATAAAGTTGCTCAATGCACTGTTTGACCCAACAAATACTACTTTTATAACAAAGATTTCAAATATATATATATATATATATATATATATATATATAACAAATATATATATATATATATATAACAGAATCCTTATCTTCCTATTTTCTATTAGGGGTTTCAGTTTTCCAGCTTATCAAATATCATCAGGTGACAAAGATAAAAAAAAGATAATCAAAACTTTCTTCACTCTACTATTAATTGGCACCTAATCTGCCTAGAGAAATATAGAAGAGTCTGAATCTGAAAGACTCTTGAGGTATAAAACTTGAATGAGTACTAGTGAGTAGTACACTGTGCTTTCATTTCTTCCCTCATACCCGAGTCTTCATAGATTCAAGCTAAAGGAACATAAACAAAAAGAGATTTTCCCATAAAGGAATGTTGATAAATATGGGGTTAATCTGTACTGAAATTTTGAATGATCCTCAGACTTTATGGAAGTCCATACGTTCTATGCATCATTAAGGAAGCTGAAATGCATTTGAGATTCAATTCTGAATAACCTGATGTGCATAATTTGAGCTGTGTAAAAGCTGCCCTTTACAAAAACATTCTGGATCGAGACATGAAATTGAAAAAATGACTTAATTGGCCATAATACTAACAATGACAGCTACCTATTCTTTACGACAGCTTTTAAAAAGCAGTTATGGATATCAAATGTATCCTGCTTGTGCAGGAAAATCCTAATGGATTTTTAACTTGGGCCAAAATATGTTTTTTGAAGAATTAAACAACTGACTGAACTGAAATTAAATGGTTTTCTTTTAACACTTTCCACAACGTCTTTGCACTCAGAACAAATGTTTAGTAATAGGTACTAATTAAATACTTATTAAAAAATTAAAAATTTTTAAATATTTGGAATCAAAACCACTCTGTAAAACCACTTTCTTTCTGAATCTTTAATTGGGAATCACATATCTATTTTTAGAAATATTTTAATTTGAGTATAGATAACACACAGTGTTACATTAGTTTCAGGTAAACAACACAGTGATTTGACAAATTCATACATATGCTGTGCTCACCACAACTGTAGCTCCCATCTGTTACCATACAACACTATTACAATACCACTGACTATATTCCTTATGCTATGCCTTTTATTCCCATGACTTATTCATTCCATAACCACATGTCTACTTTTACAGCTGATTCCTAAGTTTTTGTACCTTCTCAAATACAAACCAAGTTATAATGTGTAGTGAGTTTAATTGCATTTGCTAAAGACCGTGAGCAAATAATTATAGTTCAGCCTTCAAATTTCATTAAACTCAACCAATGTTTATTTAGCCCCTACCATTTGCAGAGATCTGCCCAGCGTGGTTCAAGAGGAAAATTGGAGTAAGATGTGTCTCTGGGCTTCGGGAAGCTTGTATAGACATGATGACTATTCTGGTTTCATTTTTGAAACTGATGAAGTTTTAGGCACATATGGAGATGCCTAGAGAAGTGAGGTGAGAAGAACAGGAGAAGACAACTATACACATAATTCTAGTATACTAAGCCAAGTGTTATGAGAGTTACAAAATTTTCCATGGAAATTGAAAAGGAGAACAGGATCAATATGCAACTCACGAATATAGAGCAAAGTTCCATTCATACATATAGAGAGAAGAATTGAATCTCTCTCAAGATAATTAAAAGTGGAACTTTCCAGTCTATCTGAAGTATATATGACGTTCAACTGGCCACTTAGCATTATTAGAAATATACACTTTATTGTGTTCGTTTCTTGGCAAACTACAAGGCTTTCAGTGTTCTAAATTTTAGTGAGATTTAAAATTACATTCATGGGCTCCTGTGTGGCTCAGTTGGTTAAGCGTCCGACTCTTGATTTCAGCTCAGGTCATGATCTCAGGGTCTTAAGATTGAGCCCCATGTTGGGCTCTGTGCTCAGTGGAGAGTCTGTTTGAGATTCTCTCTCTCTCCCCCACTCTGCCTCTACCACTCGTGCTCTCTCTCTCTCAAATAAATAAATAAATCTTTAAAAAATAAATAAAACTATATTCATGTATATGAAAATAAAATATATATAACCATACATAATTTTAGTTTTATAAGATAATTTTCTTGGATTTCAGAGCTGGTGCTATTTTATAAGAAAATAAGGCTTATATTAGTAAATTCCATATCATAGTGTATTTTCTGTAGTTCCATTGAAATGCTCTGACCAGTAATTTTAGAATCCTGCAGTCTTGTTTTTAGGGTTAGAATGTTGTTTTTTAATTAATTCTTAAAATTCAAATCTATTTTTCAGACTTTATATGCTAAACATTAAGAAGGATTTTAACATTATGAAGGACATAAAGGTAATGTGAAAAAGTGGGTGGAACACCAGACGTGAACCTAAAACTGTGACCCCCACCACTAGGGAGCAGTGAGAATTTGGGGAAGTCACATCATTTCTTTTAGTTTCGGTTCTTCATCTGAAAACTCTAGTAATGAGACCTGTCTTCCTTATCCCACAAGGAAAGAGTAATGGTGAAGAAACTTAGGAGAGATCTAAAAATACAAGGATTATGTGAACAAGAATAGCCAGAACATTTATAGTTCATTGTTTATGTGGAAACTCTAATTTTCAAAACACATACTTACATACATAGTTGTTTAGAAGAAAATCCACTTGTAGTTGATTCCTGATTGTGGAAGAACCCTGACATAGGACAGAGGCCAAGCTTTCCCACTCAGAATTAGATTGGAGTCCTGGCTCAATCACTTTGCAGCTTTGTATTTTGAACCACGTCTTTCTAGCTCAATGAATCCCTTCCGTTTCCTCAGAGGTGAAGTGGGGCTCATAGATCTGCCCCCTTCATTGGGAAGACTGACATCATGATGACGTCAAGATGATTCATGCTAAATCACTTCACACATTTCCAGACAAAACATTATTTTTCTCACCTTGACTTTCTAAGCAAATCTATTTATGTAGCAACCTCGTTCTAGGCAGGAGGTGCAGGGATGAGAACAGTCCAGAAAAACTGGAGTGAGGTAGTCAGTGGCTTCCATGCCTAAGACCTGTAGAATCCTGGGTTCAGATTTGCATATGTTCCAGAGAAGCTGGGCCATGGGAACTGCCTGTCATGACCTTTTTTCCAGCTATTTTAGTCATTTGGTGCCTGCTGATTGCTGCCCGCACTGCACCATATGATTCAGGGAAGTCACACACCAAAGAGCTATGATATTCTATTGCTGCTCTCAAGGCATTTCCAATCCAGGCACAGAAATCATAAGCACAAAAAGTTATAGTGAGAAAAAGGTTTTAAAACGACTTACCATGTTTCATCAAGAGTAACTAATTGACAAATGATGAGTTAAGAAAATAGGTTCTTTTGAGAGAAGGTTGTCTCAAAGGAAGTTTTTGTTGTTGTTTTCATTGTTTGTCAAAATACAAGAGACCTGACCCGAACAAATCTATCTATAGAGGGGAAGAACGAAGTGGGGAAAAGAGATTCAAAATCTGAGGGCAGTTGGGGACCAGGAGAATGGGAATAATAGAACAAGACGTTTTCAGTAGGCGAAGTGGGATTAGATCAAAGCTGAACAAAGCACATTTGGAGAGGAGGGGGTGGGGCAGAACTGTGAGAACAAGAGCATCAGTAAGTATGTTCGTAAAAATGCATATTTTGAAGTATAGAAGAAAAAGATGAAGGCAGTTATGACTTATCATTTACTGAACTTACATGCCTAAGTCATGAAACTAGTACTTTTCCAAACAAAGGTATATGATTCATTAGTGGGTCATGATTTATTATTGGGTTATGTAATCACTTCAGTGGGTTGCAACTAGTACATTCAAAAATGAAATAGAATACAACAGAAAATATTAGAGTGCACTACATTTTTATAAGGGTAAACTTTGTTTCATAAAATTTTGTTGCAGTTAAATAGATATGTATGAAGATCCTGAGTCATGACATAAAACGGATTTCTTTCTGTGGAGTGTTATTTCTTTTTTTTTTTTTTTTTTTTTTTTTTTTTTAAAGATTTATTTATTTATTTAACAGACATAGAGAGCACAAGTAGGCAGAGCGGCAGACAGAGGTAGAGGGAGAAGCAGGCTCTCCGCCAAGCAGGGAGCCCGATGCGGGGCTCGATCCCAGGACCCTGGGATCCAGACCTGAGCCGAAGGCAGCCGCTTAACCGACTGAGCCACCCAGGCGCCCCTGTGGAGTGTTATTTCAAAAGCCAATTTTTTTCCAAATTCCAAAAGCCACTGAACTAGGGAATCTCTGTGAACTGAATAAAAAATGTTACCAGGAGGCAAATAGAGCTGGAATACAGTTTGCTGATTGAGATTTGTATTGGGCTAGTCAGTACAATGCCCTGCCTTTCTCCACTGGCTCCCAGGAAGCCAGAAGCGCTGACAGAAAGGAGCTGGTGATGTTGATCAAAGGTGAGAAATTGGACCCAGTGGAGGCAACATTGTTAGGGAAGTGAAGATGTCCTGGCTTTGGTTGAGGCTAGGTCTAAGGTGGGCAGACCTGAGTTTCCAGACTGGTGCAATGTGACCATCTATATTTTTAAGCAGCTTTAGCTTTTAGTAATGTTAATGTCTGTAATATCTATGGACCTGTAATATTTATGGTTCTCTCTTCTGCTGCCACACTCTGGATCTACTCACTTCTGTACAATTAGGATTTTTATGTATCTGAAAACAGCTGTTGCCACTTGGATCTATTTGGGTTTAAATGTAGAAGCTCAATCTGAGAGCCTCAAAGGCCAAGATGCTGGTAGAGGTGGGTACAAGAAATGAGCTGAAGCTCTAAGCATGGTAAGGGGCAGGTTTGTGTGGGACAGAACTGAGTGAGTTTGGGGTTGCCCAAAGTCTAGGCGATAGGTGTGTGGATCAGCAGAGGCCAAACACAAGCATGGATGGAGATTATGCAACAAAATGGAAACCACAGTATTATAGTCTGAGCTCTACCTTTTCGCTTTGAAGAGGCACTCTGCCTTGAGAGACAGCTTGTACACCAGAGGTCAGGGACATGACCAGTTTATATCCTTATTCCTCCTTTTTCTTCAGCTTTTTATCAAATCATGGTTTTTCTGCCCTTCCTGTGTCCTTAGAGGAGCATCACACTTCAACTCTTCTAAGTCCTGTTCTCAATCCTGTTCTTTTTAAAATGCTTTGAATGTATGGGACTGGCGGGTTTATGGTGCTTGTGAATACAGTAAGGTATGTGTCCCCTAAATTTCAAATTAAGCTCTTTAAAAGCATTCTGATAGGTAAGCTGTTTTTGCACCACTGATTCTGGGGTTGGTAATCATGATAAACCAGAGGGGCTCCAATGTCCAGATCAGTTTATTTATGCCTAGAGATACACTGACATGGAGAATACAAGTTTTGCTTCCACTTTTACTAATTTTTTAACAACATGGAGTTTCTTGATATATATAGAATGTAGCAGATTGACTTTTATTCTAGTGGTTTTGAAAACTGTATTGAAAATATTCAGTTTTATTGAGACAATTTTCATGACACATGTTCTCTTATTCATTGAGTGTTTAATTTGAGGCAAGCACAGTCCCACATTGAGAGAGCATATCTAAATTCTAAGTTAAAATATATACTTCTCCATCCTTTTACCATAAATTACTTATTCAATAGAGGAGAAATAACAATTCATTAATTATAAATATATTGAATAAATGTTCTGGTTCTAATTACTAGTATGTTTAGAAGGCTTCCCTCTTAAACATTACCCTAGGGGCGCCTGGGTGGCTCAGTCGTTAAGCGTCTGCCTTCGGCTCAGGTCATGGTCCCAGGGTCCTGGGATCGAGCCCCACATCGGGCTCCCTGCTCAGCAGGAAGCCTGCTTCTCTCTCTCCCACTCCCCCTGATTGTGTTCCCTCTCTCGCTGTGTCTCTATCAAATAAATAAATAAAATCTTTAAAAAAAAAAAAAACACATTACCCTATAAATCGTCATATGCAAACTGTCATTTTTTAAATAAGAAACTGGGGTCTGTAGATGTGCAAGAATTTTCCAAAGTCATTTTCTTAGTTAGTACTGACAGAACTTAGCCTTTTTTTCTAGTTTGTATATATAGGATATATATATATATATATATATTCAGTGTGTGTGTGTATATATATATGTGTATATATATATATTCAGTGTATATATATATTCAGTATGTATATATATAAAGTGTGTATATATATGTGTGTGTGTGTGTGTATATATATATATATATATATGTATATATATATATACTTCATTTCCCTCCAATTTTTGGGAGTTAATTCTGAAGTATTTTTAGAAGGGATTTGTCTATAAATTTCCTCATGGTTATGTGAGCTTTGCCTATGATGGTTTATACAAAGCCCATGGTCAGCTGAAAGGCCTTTTCCCTTCTGTTCATTTTCTGTAAAAAGCATGTGTTTTGTGCCACTGACATTAAGTCTTATGGCTACATTTTTTTAAAGTGAAAAATCACTATATCATTGGCCATATATCTTGTCTCTCTCTGTAAATAACATCTGCTATTTATAATTCAGACATGAATTTTTTTCCTAACTGACCTCTTGCTTGATTTATAACTGACATAGTTCTTATACTTTCTGCATATACTCTTCATTTTATATTTGGTACATCCCAACTGCTTTTACTTTTTTTCTAACCTAGACTTTTTTTTTTTCTAATTTCATATTCATCTTCTTCAACTCTCTACTCCCAGTTATTAATATTAGGCCACTATCTCAAACCTTGGGGGCAGAGCATAATTTCTTGCTCAGCACTTAAAAATTTTCCTATTTCGTTGTGATGTGTAATTGCTTTAGCCACTGGTTTTAAGAAGATGGGTCTTCAGTATTTCAAAATGTGCTTAGCATATTGTTTTAAAGGCATGATAGACTCACCTTGTTTTAAGTCATTCCTAGGCATGGCTTTCTTTATTATTTAGTTTTTAATGGCTATTCCAAACTGTACGGTATCTGTACCAGATGGTGGCACTGCCCCGTCCGCATCACTCAGAGCTGTCAGCGTGCTCGGGCTTTCTCCCAGCCCTCAGTGCCTGTACGTCCATGCCTGAGTCGTTTGTTTTCGTTTTTCTACCTGAAACCACAGAAGGCTATGCTGCTTTTTTGTATAAGAGATAACAGGCTGGACTAACACCATCCCACCCCCAGAAATCCCAAACCAATGACTCTCCTGAGTATAAATATCCCAGTCGCTTTCTCTGTAAACAGGAGAAATCTGGAAACATGGGTGTCCTCCCTTCCCGAGGACCTTCCATGAGATGAAGCTTCACTTGCTCACTGGGGTAGTTTCTTTTTTTCTTTTTTTTTTTAAGATTTTATTTATTTATCTGACAGAGGGAGACACAGCGAGAGAGGGAACACAAGCAGGGGGAGTGGGAGAGGGAGAAGCAGGCTTCCCGCCGAAGAGGGAGCCTGATGTGGGGCTCGATCCCAGGACCCTGGGATCATGACCTGAGCCGAAGGCAGACGCTTAACGACTGAGCCACCCAGGCGTCCCCTCACTAGGGTAGTTTCTTAGACACCCTTTACTGGCCTGCTTCCCTTCTCTGTACCACCGTCCCTGCTCCCAGCCAGCTTTCCCAGCCCTCCCAAATACACTTTTTGTCTGCCAGTCCCTATCACAGAGTCTGTTTCACACATATTCTTGAAGGTATAGGTCTCTCATTTATTAAGGAGTAAAAACACCTAGATTTGGAGAGAATTGAATAACTATAGGTCCTGGCTTACAGTGCATACTCTATTAACATCGCATCTAATTAAAAGAAATGTTACCTTTTACTGCTAAGTACTCTCTCCCAGATATAATTTTGTTTCCTCTGTAGTTCAGTAGGAGGAGTTATTTCACACTGGATGGACAGAGCCATATGAGTGGTCCCCAGTGTGACAAAACGTGAGGGTTGCATATGAAGAGTTCACATATTTCTCTGATGTTGCTGTCTATGATTCTATCACCAGTCATACATTTTCCTCCAGTGGAAATCTCTTTTTCCAGCAGCCCTTTTGAATCACTTACAAACACTGCAGAGAAGAAGGATAATATTCAGTGAAAGGCTGTGGAAGAGCCAATCTTTTTCTTTTTCTTTTTCTTTTTAACTTTCCCCCTAGAAGAGCAATGCACTGTGATCTTTCACACTTCCCACCAACTTCTCTTCACCAGGCTGTTTCCTGCTCATCTTGTAAAACTCAATTTACAGAGCCTCTACAAAGCTTGTCCTGACCCACCAAAGCATTCTGGATCCCTTTATTGGAAACTAACTTGACCCCCAATACTTACTCCTCTCAGAGCATATAATCTACTTAACTCTTAACTTCTTGTTTATCCAAAACTGGTTAGATAATGGCTACATTTATGAGTATTGGTGGAAATAAGTTATTGCTAGATCTTCAAGTGGTTTGGATGAAATCTATATAGTTACAGAATATTTGGCTCTGACACTGCTTTAAATGGATACAGATAATTACCTACTTTCTCTTTTATCATCCCTACTTTTAGGTCGCTAAGCAATTAATCATATTTCCCTTGTTTCCAATATGTGACCAATATAGAACTTGCTGGTGGTAAATCTGTGAATATTTTTGACTCTAAATATAAGAAGCCTTTAGCTTATATCTTGTACTATAATAAAATAAAATAAAATAAAATAGGACAACTTAAAATTATTCAATATTTGAATTTAATCTCTGCTTAAGTAAAAGCAAAAAACCCTAGATATCAAGATGCTTACTGTTTCTAAAGCATATATAATGTGAAAATTACATTTAATTATTTTTGTTATGTTTGTAATAATTTATTACTTAATTATGTATTGATCTTCTAAATGTTGAAACGTAGAGTTTATGAGTTTGATAAAGGGTTAAATAATGTTCTTTATTTGCTCGTTAAATAACTGTGTATTATACCAGTGCTGCCAGAGAAAAACTTAAATTATCAAATGCCACTGAACACAGGCCAGTGATTGCTTTTGCCTTACGGCAACAAATTCCAGTTTTAAATGTCAGCTTGCGTGATTCTTTATTTTAAACCTATACATTTGTGAAGACAGTTGGGTTTTATTGTGAAATGCTGTACCTGCCACCCTGGGAACATTTTTTTTTTTTATGTCAGGGAAAGCAAATAAATCAGTAGTTTTAATATTTGGAGGTAGTATGAAATAATGAGCTTATTATCCAAAAAATATCTAACAAACAGAGTAGTGATCCCTTTAAATTTAACGGTTAGATATGCTAAGATTGTCATTAAATGTTGGATGCAGAAGATTTACATTTGCCACTTTTTAAAGTGAACGCTAATCAACATGCAAATGAGCAATTTAACCCTCTTTAAATTGGAAAAACCCTTGGGACAGTTAATTTCATAGTTGTTAGTGATGCCCAAATTATTGTAGGATGATTCTTCGTATTTCATTACATAAGAAATTACAGAAGCATATTATCAGACTTTTATACTTAGAACAGAATGAATGACAACACTTACTGGCAGAGAAGAGTTTATTATTTTGCTTGAATACTGATGTTTTTATTCTTCCGGAAGAGTCAAAACAAAAACATCCGGCTCTGAAAAAAATCCGGCTCTGAAAACAAAAACATCTGTCAGTTGGGGGAGTGGTACCAGACCAAGGGCTGTGGCAATACTGTTCAGCATTATCCCAGTGAACAACAAAGATTTGGGAGTAAATTCAGGTAACAGAGTTTACCTAAAGCACTGAGATTTTGACCCCAATCCTGTTCTAGTCCAAAAGGTAGGCCTGCCCTGTTCCTTGACCTTTTGGGTTTTTGCATGCATATATATCTCATTAACAAAGCCTTTTGATATTCCGACGTTGGCCAGCATCATATTTTTAGTACTAGAAAGAGCTAAAAGATCTGAGATGCCAACGAGGTCCACCATGTCAGTCTGTCTCTCAGGTCTTGATGTCTCTATATTGCTGGTTCAAGAACCCTGACCTGTCAGTTTTTCATTTGTTGAATATTTCTTTCAACACATACTTATTATGCACTTGCAATATTCCAGATACTTTTGGTCTTCCCTATAAGTCCCAGTGAGAAAAGCTACCTTAAACTGATAACTGATGGAAACTTGTATTCTGAGCGATCATGGTGTACGGAAACTAGGTTTTTCCTTGAAAACTAAGTATATGCAGAACATGGCTGTAATTCACCAAGGTAACTAGGGAGGGTGTCTGAGTAGGGAGCTGTATTTGGTAAACTCTAACCAAGCCATGATTCTCACTCTAAGATAAAGATCAAAAGATCTAAGTACCAATCAATTGCCTATGAGTCATTTCAAGTGGATCTGCTACACTCACACTTATATAGGGAGTTCCAGATCTCAGAGAGGGCTTCCATGTACAGTTGTGCAGGTTGTACATCATAGACCAAAGGCAGCAAGCTGTGCAGCTCAGTGTCTGTGTGGACGTGTACAATGACTCTTAGAACGAGAGGTCAGGATTCCTGGAAGTCACCAGCATTTAAATATAGTTTAAGTCAGAAGGTCACCTGGGAGAAACTATTGAATCAAAAAAGGGCCTAGCACCCAGCCCTGAGGAACTCCCAACAGTTTAAGTTTAGCTAAAGAAGGAAGCATCAACATTTTTACATAGAGCACCTAGAGTGAATGGAGAAATGCCAGCAGTGTGTGAGGGCAGAGAGCTATTCTACACAAAGGGAAAGATCAGTTGTGCCAAATATTGACAAAGAGAGAACTGGGATTCAAACACTCTTCTGTCCACACAAAGCTTTATACGCTCTTAAGAAAACCATACCACCCCTCATTAAACGCATATATGTAAAAAACAAAAACAAACAAACAAAAACAAAACAAACACAAAAAATAAATCCAGTAGTTTTGAATCTGGCACTCAGGGATGTAACATGGTTGGCTAACATTTAACATCTTTCCAGACAGTCTGTGAAATGTCATGCTACCTTTTAACAGCCTGATTATACTTATTTTGTCCTCAAACGAACGCAGTGAACAAAATTGGAAGCCGAAAGACAGAGTCTTTTCATATGAATGAAATAATTTGAAAAGTGTATTTTCATCTTCTCTCACAAACCTTTCTAGTTTAAATGAACTAATAGGAGACTGTCAAGAAGAAGCTTTATAAGAGGAAGACAGTACCTGGATGACCACCAGCAGCCCAGGCTCTCGGGTGGTAGCCATGAGCGCTAGGAGACTGGTAACATCCCGGGGCTTCTGTCCTGGACAGTGAGGGGGCTGGGCATAAATACATACATAAATACTGGGCATAAATACATTTACAAGTGCATACCAACGGCAAATTAGATGTGTTTTCCTGATGCTAAATAACAGATTGATCTGCTCAATCCTGTCTTAAAAAAATAAACAAAAGTGTCGTCATTGTGTTCACACACGCACGCACATACGTATACACACACACACCCATAAAATGCTTGCTAGACTTTTCAACAGTTCTAGGGGTGTGATTTTGATATTTAGGCATAATCTGAATGTTGAGAAGAGACACATAGTATGAAATTCAAGTTACGCCTGTTTGTAGATGGTATTCCTGCTATAATACATTGTATTTCTTGGATGATATGTAAAGTTAATATATTTTCCTGGATCTTTATTGAACCTACTTGTGTAGTTATGATGAAGATCATAGGTGAAATCTGCCAGCTATATATTTTGGTATTAAGAATATAACAATAATCTTCTGAAAAAAAATCAAGCCTTTCATATGTATTAGGAGACTTGGCTATCGGGATAATATATATGAGATGAAATATATGGTATATCTGATGATCTGGTATATAGTTGTGGTATATGAGGTATGATATATATAGTGGATATATGTGTTCCATGTAGTCTATACTATATATATTTGAGATGATACACATGAGAGAAGTTTTTGTTTTCTTTTTAATAGATGCTGAAATGAGTGCTTGAGAATCCTATTGGCTGACTTCACAGAATTACAAAATGCAATCTGATTAATGCAATCATTAATCTTCTAATGTAAACACCTGGCCTTTTGTAAAATTCTTGTTAATTAATTAAAGGAAGCCCTCTCATTACTCTTGATATTGTAGAAATTGGCCTCTGTGAATAAACTTAAATGTATGACTAAAACATAAATGAGGTCAAGCTGTTACAAATAAGAAAATTAATCATTTGGGGCCAGCTAAACATTTAAGGAAGGATATGGGGACATAATTTCTTGGTACTGTAGAAAAAGTATACATACATGTTATGTAAGTATAGGATGCTGCATTACTGGTAGGGTTGCTATTTTTAGCAAATGATAACACCACCACCAACAACAATAAAAATAGGATGCTCAGCTATATTCCAATTTCATAGAAACAATAAATACTTTTTAGTATAGAATGCCCAAAATATTGCATGGGTCATAATTACACTAAAAAAAAAAAGCTCACTTTTCATCTAAAATTCAATTGTAATTGGGCATTCTGTTTTACCAGGCAACCCTACATATTGAGAAATGACGTATGGATTTTTAAAAATCTGATTATTCTAATAACTTTATTAATTTGCAGTTAAGGAAACATAAAGGAAGAAATATCCCTGAGATATTTTCAAGGGAAACTTGGAATGCAATCTTAGCCATTATGTTAAGCTTAACAGGAAAAAAGGCAGTAATTTTGCTTTTTTCTAACTTCCACTTTCTATTGCTGCTGGACATACAATATAAATTTATTCTGGAGTCAGAAATTCACATGGTAATTGTACATATGAAACTGTTGTAATGTTGTATGTCAGTTATACCTAAGTTAGAAAAAAATTCACATGGTAAATAGGAACTGGAGAGGCAATCTAAGGAACAATGCTTTAAGGCAAATTTATCTAGTATAAAATGTTCAGGCAGCTTTTTATACTTACAAATGCATATTGTATAAATTAGAAAGTGTTTACATTTTAACTGGTTTTAACACATCTATTGTATAGTAAACTCAGAGGAAAAAAGATTACAACAACTACTCTTTTACTACCCTTTTAAAATTCTTTCATTGTTTTCATTTGTATATAATGTAATTGAAAGGAGGAGAGTCAGAACTGACAAAATGGGAAACCCATAAAGACCAACACATGAAGAACTTTAGAACTCTTGAGTGGAAAATGAGGATCAAGCTAGTCTTCACCTGAAGCATTTTGTGGAATTCTGGAGACCCGACCTTTTTAAAAACAGCTTTGTGGGACCTGGGGACAAAAGATAAAGACTGGGGAGTGCCTAAGGTATGGAGTTCAGAAGATAAACGGGGGATTTAACATTTCTGTATGGTGGTGGTGAGGGGACGGCAGGGGGAGAAAAGGGGGCAAAATTCGAGTATTGTAAAATATGGACCAAAAACGTTCCAAAGAAACTTCTCCATCATTCTGTGGTGCCAGGAGTAGGGAGTAAAAAAAAAAAAAAAAAAAAAAAAAAAAAAGAAAATTAAGTCCTTCTTGGATTGTAATTCACAATTTTTATAAATGAAGAATTTCAAATTTACTTATTTTAAGATCATGCCAGGCAACTTACACAGGTAATGATGCTCTTTTCTAGAGTAATGGCAACTTTAAATTTTGGTCTCATATAGTACCCAAGATAAAATTCTGAGGAGAATAAACAACTCATGAACAAAAGTCACATAGTACAATAGCAAAAGGTTGCCATGAATGAGAATTAAACAAACATTAGGATCATACCTACCAAGATGCAAAACTGAAAATACCACACACCAAATTATAAACTTAATTATGGCTAGGATTTTTATAATGAAGGAAAAGCTTGAAACTACAAGCAAGTAAAAAGAGATTCAGGAATATTTGGAAATAAACTTCTAGAAATAAGAACTATAATAATACTACTACTACTAATAATAAAAACCTCATTGAATAATTAGCCATGATCCTATGGAGATTTGGAAAAGACGAATTTGATAAAAAATACTCAGAATTTATCAGAGAGATTTTTGCCTGGAAAATATGAAAAAGGAATGCAAGACATTGAGGAGATTGAAACAATCTAAGGTGTATTTAATTGGAATTCTAGAAAGAATTACCATAGGTAATGGGGGAAAATCTATATACAAAGAAATGATAAATAAGAATTTCTCAAAATTATTGAAAAAGAGACTTCTCAGAAGTAGGAACAAAGCAACCCAAGCAAATAATAAAATGAAATTCACATTTAAAATTATCAAAATGATCAGAGATAGAGAAATCATAACAGCAAGCAGAGAAAAAAAAAACACAATTTACTGAGAAAGGAACAACAATTTGACTAATGTCTGGCTTCTCAGAAACAAGAATGAAGGACCAAAGGCAATGAAATATTATTGTTAACATGTTGAAAAAAATAAATAAATGAGAATTTTAGATGCAGTGAAACTATCTTTCAAGAATAAGGGACAAATGGGATGCCTGGGTGGCTCAGTTGGTTATGCAGCTGACTCTTGATTTTGGCTCAGGTCGTAATCTTGGGGTCCTGGGATGGAGCCCCATGGTGGGCTCTGTGCTTAGCCGGGAGTCTGCCTGAGATTCTCTGCCTCTGCCCCTACCCCACCCCGCTGGCTCTTTCTCTCTTTCTCTCTCTCAAATAAATAAATAAATCTTTAAAAGGGAAAAAACGAAGAAGGGACAAATGAAGGCAATTTTTAGGGAAAAAAATAAACATCGAGAGAATTTACTGCCTATAGATTCTTACTATATTTAATTTAAATTCTAATGAATGAATTTCAGATGTAAGAAAAATGGTAACAGAAGTAAAGTCTGAAATATAATAACAAATTGGGGAAAAAAAGGTGTTGAAATATGTGTGTGTGAATTCTAAGAAAAATCACTGTCTAAAATAGTAATAATACCTTCCAAATGTAGGAATGAAATAATAGAACTAAAATACAAGGCAAAGGTAATATGTAAGGTAAGAGAGTATGATTAGAGTTGAAATATATAAAGTCTTTGTTTTGTTCAGTAGAAGAGTAAATACACTAATTGTAATGTTCATTAGTTTAGAGTGCATGTTAAAATAGCTAAGGTAATCACTAAAACAATAAGATGTAAAGACTATAACTGTTTAAACAGTAGAAGGAATTAAAATGGCCAGTCTTCAATCGCAATGGAATTAAATTAGGAATCAATAATAAGTTTCAACTAGAAAACCTCACATACTTGGAGATTAAAATATTATATCTAAAATCTCACAAATCAAAATTTAAAAAGGAATATTAAATATTTATTTGTAATTAAATAAATATGAAATTACTGAATTTCAAAACTTCTGGCCATGTCCTAAGGTAGTACTTAAAGGGAAATGTATAGTTTAAAGAGGTTTTTTTTTTTTAAAGATATATTTATTTATTTTAGAGAGAGAGTGAGATCATGAGCAGGGGGAGGGGCAGAGGGAGAAGGAGAGACAGAATCTTCAAGCAGACTGCCTGCTTAGCACAGAGCCCAACACGGGGCTCTGTTCCAGAATGCTGAGATCATGACCTGAACTGAAATCAAGAGTCGGCTGCTTAACTGCCTGAGCCACCCAGGTGCCTCAGTAAGAGTTTAATTTAGAACAGAGATCAGGCTGAAAGTTAATAACCCAGGTATCCAACTTGAATTAAAAGCTAGATAATTTAAAAAACTAATTCAAAAAAAGGAAACATAAAATGTAAAAATTAATAAAAAGTGCAACAGAGAGGATCAACATAACCAAGAGTGCTATTTGAATAAACTAATGAAATATACCAAAATATACCATTTTGAAAAACAAAATAGGTCCAACTGAAGACGCCATTAACATTATGCAGCTAATAAAAGAATATTATAAAAACTTTATACATTTAGGGGTGCCTGAGTGGCTCAGTTGTTAAGTGTCAGCCTTCGGCTCAGGTCATGATCTCAGGGTCCTGGGATCGAGCCCCGCATAAGGCTCCCTGCTTCGCGGGAAGCCTGCTTCTCTCTCTCGACTCCCCCTGCTTGTGTTCCCTCTCTCACGGTGTCTCTCTCTGTCAAATAAATAAATAAAATCTTAAAAAATATATATATACATTTAAAAATTAGATGAAATGAATGAATTTTAAAAGAACTAAGCTCATCCAGGGGCGCCTGGGTGGCTCAGTCGTTAAGCGTCTGCCTTCGGCTCAGGTCATGATCCCAGGGTCCTGGGATCGAGCCCAGCATCGGGCTCCCTGCTCAGTGGGAGGCCTGCTTCTTCCTCTCCCTCTCCCCCTGCTTGTGTTCCCTCTCTCGCTGTGTCTCTCTCTGTCAAATAAATAAAATCTTTAAAAAATAAAAATAAATAAAATAAATAAAAATTAAAAAAAAAATAAAAGAACTAAGCTAATCCAAACTGACCCCAGAAGAAATGGTAAATCTGAATGCTTCTTTCACCATCAAAATAATAGACACATTTTTAAAAAATCTCATTTTGGTAATACCAGGTCCAGGTAGTTTGCAACATAAGTTTTTTTCATATAATTTCAATTTATGCAAACTCCTTCGGACCATAGAACAAAAGAAAGGCTGACAACAAAAACAGAAGAGTACAAAACATGAAAAGGCAAATTAGAGGCTAAAAATGATTCATGAACAGATACAGAAATACTATATACATTATTTGCATCTAAATCTAGCAATTTATAAAACAAAAACATATAGCATAATCTAAGCTTGATTTATGCCAAGAATATGAAGACCATTTATTACCAGAAAATGAATTAATGTAATTCACCTCATTATTCCTACAAGAAGATACTTGAGGAAATTTATACATTTATTATCCATTGAGAATAAGAATCCTTAGAAAACTAAAAACATAAGAGAACTTTCTTAGCATAGTAAATGATTCTTTTTTTAAAGGTTTTTTTCTTTTTGTTTACTTGACAGAAAAAGAGAGCGAGAGCACAAACAGGAGGAGTAGGAGAGGGAGAAGCAGACTCCCCGCTGAGCAGGGAGCCAGATGGGGGCTCGATCCCAGGACCCAGGGATTATGACCTGAGCCAAAGGCAGACACTTAACCAACTGGGCCACCCAGGCGTCCCATAGTAAATGATTCTTACTAAAACACAATGAGTGCCATATTAATGGTATATGTTGAAAACTCTCCATTAAAATTAGAAACAAGGAACAAGCCAGTAGTTCTCATTATCACAATTTCCATTTAACATTGCATTGAAGACTAGCTAATGTCTTGAGATAAGGAAAGAAAGTAAAAAATTAGAAAGGAAGAAATAGTGTTGTCATTATATCTAGATAGCATAATTGAATTTAGGATTATTAAAGTTAATTTAGAAATTAGTCATGTTACTTGATAACAATATTCAAAAGGAAACATTTACTGTTGAGTTTATAACAGTAAAAATCAGTTGGAGAATATAATTGTATTAACATAAAAATTATTAATAACATCAAAAATGTAAAATACCTCATAATTAGACTAACAAATGATGAGCAAACCTTTTGGCAGAAGAATATATGCAATTATATTGAAAGATAGTTTTTATTTTTATGTTTTATTTTTTGAAAGATATATTTTAAAAACCTAAGTAAAAGGAAAGAAACAACATGTTCTTATATATTAAATTTTGGTAATATATATGTGCCGTCAACTTAAAATACCCTTTCAAATTAGAAAACAAAAACAAAAACAAACAAAAAAAACAAATCTCAACAGGATTTGTTGTGGAATGTGGAAAAGTGATTCTATATAAAAGAATGAAAGACAAAACAGCCAGGCCACTATTAAAGAAGAAAAATAAGATGATGAAATTTCCTTTTAAGCACCAAGTTTTATTAAAAATTTTGGTGATTAAGATATAGTGGAATTGATAAAGAGAGAGCAATTAAATGAATGGAATAAAATAGCAAGCCCAGGAAGCATTCCATCCATGAATGCAAATTTGATTTATAGAAGAGTGGGGAAAGGAGAGCGCATTCAATAAATAATATTGGAAAACTTGGTCATGTATTAGAATACCTAAATGAAATTGATTCCTACCTCACACTCTCCCCAAATAAATATTAGATGAATTAATGACTTATCTGTGTAGCTATAAGAAAATATCTTTATAATTGTGGTGGAAGAAAAATGTTTAATCAAATAATAAAAAGTGCATCGCCTAAAAGAAGATTGATAACGTTCATGATAGAAAAAAGAAAAGAACCTATGTTTATCAAAAGACGCCAGAGAAGGAAAATAGAAGTAATAATGTGTAAAAGATTTCTAGTATTTATAAATGGCATATAAATAGTATTCAGAATATAAACAGAATAGGTAATTCATAAAAAATGAGTAAAAGACATAAATAAGCATTGGGCAGAGGAGGAAATATAAATGTTTCATAACTTTATTTTTTAAAAGCTTTTCATAGTCAGGGAACTTCAAATTAAAACACAACCCAATTCCAAATCAAAGCCACCCAATTTCAAAAATTAAAAATTCATCCAATATTAATGATAGGATAAATATAAACTATAAAAAACCCTTTGGTAATTTTTACTACCAATCATTTGGCCTGGGTATGCTTGTGAGCAAGCAGATCCATCCCCATGCATATAGACTAGAGTAATTCTCATTATGTTTGCCTCCAGAGATATTCATCAGGATAAATTCTTATAAAATTACTTTTAATAGCAAGAAATTGGAAACAACCCAAATATGCTATCAAAAGCGGCTGGCAAAATGTACCTAGGGTCAGTGGTACAGTGACATACTATAAAGCATTGAAAATAAACATCCTATCATTACTACAGCCAGGTAGGATGAACCTCAAAAACATAAGAATGAGCAAACAAAGCCAACTTATGAGACAATGCATGCAGTATGAATTCCATTCACGTAAATTTCCAAAACGTGTGAGGCAACCACTTACTGTCTGGGCGGTCAAGTGATAATGAAAGTCAAGTGGATGGCATCAGGCTCCCTGCTCAGTGGGGAGCCTGCTTCTCCCTCTGCCCCTCTCCCTTCTTGTGCTCGCTCTCTCTGTCTCTCTCACATGCTTTCTCTCTCTCTCAAATAAATAAATAAAATCTTTTTAAAAAATTAAAAAAAAAAAAAAAAAAAAAGAAAGTCAAGTGGATGGTTTACACATTCATTAGGACAGTACTGCAGTTCATTAGAACAGAGGCCTTTAGGGCCCTGGCAGCTGAGAGTATTTGCTTGCTTAAATCCGGTGGTGATTTCACAGGTGCTTTCAAAATTATGATTCTCAAAAAATAAATAAATGAAATAAAATAATTATTCTCTAAACTGTATATGTTTAATTTTAATTTACTTTTAATTGGTTGGATATCAGAATTAATTTTAAAAAATAGCATCCGTATATGAAATTTCAGATGCCATTGTGGGCGAGGTGATTGAGTTAGACAAGTTGCTGTAGCTCCTAGGGTGTTAGCACTCCATAAAATGGCTCATTAAAGAACAAATTTTAGGATGTTTTCTTCTCATCAACTGTGCTGACTTTAATTAAAAACACACATAATAACCTGAATGAAGAGCTGGATTCTCTCCTGTAGCAGGAGAAATTTCCCTCAATTACACAGTGGTGTTAAATACTGGAATTAATTCCTAAAGGAAATTATCAAATATCCTTCTATCAATTCTTTTAAAATTTGCTTTGAAATTAACATATTACATATAAAGTTCTGCATGGTCCTTCCTAAGGAAAATGCTGTATCTCATGGTGTCGTGGAAAGAACACGGGGACAGGAAGCCTAATTTCAGTTCATGTTAGTTTTTATAAACCTAACTCTCAATTCTAATTTCATCATGTGTCTAATGCCCAGAGCTTTGTGCTGTGTAAATAGTCACATGAAATGATGCTAACAGCAATTCCCTTTATACAATGAAAAGAATTACTACTACTCATTTTTAATCACTTCTTTTTTTTTTCAATGAGAAGCCCTACATATTTTTCAGGTGCATTATATAGACCTCAGTGCCTTATGAAGTCATGCCACCCAAATATGCCAACTTTGAACAATACCACATCACAGTATATCTTTTTTCCCCCCATAATTGCTCAGGATCCTGCTCTTTTGGGCTAATGGAAAATGAGATTTGTTCATGGCAGTGAGGCTATGTATAATAATGGCGTGATAGTATAATTAATTTTGGCTACATACAGGCAGACCTCAGAGATATTGCAGGCTCAGTTACAGACCAACATAATAAGGCAAATATTGCAATAAAGTGAGTCAAAATAATTTTTGCTTTCCCAGTGCATATAAAAGTTATATTTACACTATTCTATAGTCTGTTAAGTGTGCGATAGCATTATGTCTAAAAAAAAGGACATACCTTAATTAAAAAATACTTTAGTGCTACAAAATGATAGCCATCATCTGGACTTTCAGTAAGTCATAATCTTTTTTGCTGGTGGAGGGTCTGGCCTCCGGGCTGATGGCTGCTAACTCATCAGGCTGATGGCTGCTGAACACTGGAGTGGCTGTGGCAATGTCTTAAAATAAGACAACAGAAAAGTTCCCCCTATTGCCTGACTCCTCCTTTCATGAACAATTTCTCTGTAGCATGAGATGCTGTTTGATAGCATCTGACCCCCAGTAGAACTTCTTTCAAAATTGGAGTCGATCCTCACAAGCCCTGCTACTGCTTGATCAACTAAGTTTACGTCATATTTGGAATCCTTTGTGGTCATTTCAACAATCTTCATAGCATCTTCACGAGGAGTAGATTTCATCTCAAGAAACTGCTTTCTTTCCTCATCTGTTAAAGTTTGATCATGACATTGCAGTAATTCAGTCACATCTTGGGGCTCCACTCCCCATTCTAGTCCTCTGGCTATTTCCATCACGTGTGCGGTTCCATCCTCCACTGAAGCCTTGATCCCCTCAAAGTCATGCCTCATGGTTGGAATCAACTTCTCCCACATTCCTGTTCATGTCGATATTTTGACCTCTTCCCACAAATCACAAATGTTCCCCATGGCATCTAGAATGGTGAATCCTTTCCAGAAGGTTTTCAATTTATTTGTCCAGGATCCATCAGAGAATTCATTAGCCATAGCAGCTCTAGCCTTAGGCAATGTATTTCTTAAATAATAAGACTTGAATCTCAAAATGGCTCCTTGATCGATGGGTGGACGGCTGTGTTAGCAGAATGGACGTTATGTCAAGAGGCAGGAAAACAACATTCATCTCATTGTCCACCTCGACCAGAGCTCTTGTGTGACCAGGTGGATTGTCACTGAGCAATAACAGTTTAGAAGAAATCTTGTTTTCTGAGCAGTAAGTCTCAACAGCGGGCTTAAGATATTCAGTAAACCATGATGTAAATAGATGTGCTCTTCTCCAAAATTTTTTCCTCTATGTATAGAGCACAGGTAGAATAGATTTGGCATAATTCTTAAGGGCCCTAGGATTTTTGGAATAGTAACTGAGCATTGGATTCAACTTACAGTCACCAGTGGTATTAACCCCTAATAAGAGAGTCAGCTCATCCTTTTAAGTAAGTTTAAGGTCAGGCATTGACTTCTCTAGATGATCTCTCCTCCTAGATGGCATCTTCTTCCAATAGAAGACTGATGTGTGTACACTGAAAATCTGTTTTTTAGTGTAGCCACCTTCATTACTTGTCTAGCTAAACCTTCTAGATAACTTGTTGCAGTCTGTACATCAACCCTTGCTGCTTGACCTTGCACTTTTATGTTAATGGGATGACTTCTTTCCTTAAACCTCATGAACCAAACTCTGCTAGCTTCCAGCTTTTCTTCTGCATCTTTTTCACCTCCCTTTGCCTTGATAGAATTAAAGAGACTTAGGACCTTGCTCTGGATTAGGTTTTGGCTTAAGGGAATGTTGTGGCTGCTTTGATCTTCTATCCAGACCACACACCCTGCCTTCATATCAGCAATAAGACTGTTTCACTTTCTTACCATTGTGTGTTCACTGGATTAGCGCTTTTAGTTTCCTTCAAGAACTATTCCTTTGCATTCACAGTTTGGCTCACTGTTGGGTGCAAGAGGCCTAGCTTTCAGCTTATCTTGGCTTTGGACATGCCTTCCTCATTAAGCTTAATCATTTGTAGCTTTTGATTTAGCGTGGGAGATGTGTGACTCTTCCTTTCACGTGAACACTTAGAGGACATTGTAGGGTTAATAGTTGGCCTACTTCAATATTGTTGTGTCTCATGGAATAGGGAGGTCTGAGGAGAGGAGAGAGATGAGAAAATGGCTGGTAGGTGGAACAGTGAGAACGTACACAATCTTTATGGATTAAATTTGTAGTCTTCTATGAGTTCATGGTGCCCCAAGACAATTACAATAGTAACATTGAAGATCATTGATCACGCTTTACCAGAACAAATTTAATAATAATGACAAATTTTGAAATACTGTGAGGATTGCCAAAATGTGACACAGAGACGTGAAGTGAGTGACTGCTGAGTAAATGGCACTGACAGCCTCGTTCAATACAGGGTTGCCACAAACCTTCAATTTGTAAAAAACACAATTTATCTGTGAAATGCAGTAAGTGAAGCACCATAAAATGAGATGTGCCTGCAGTTGTGTTGAAACAAAATAAATTTCAAAAATATCAAATGGATTGAATAAATAGCTGTTCCATTGGCAACCTGACACCCTTTGTAATTGGAGAATCAAGTATGGGTAAAGATAACAAGAAAACTTATAGACTTATTTATAGTGAGGGATAGTGTTTTATTCCTTAGTCATTGGAATCTTCCTTTCTTCTGACTCACTCTCACTGGGCTCATTATACTGCTTGTATTTACATTTTCATGTTGAGTAACTAGAAATATTTTTGGAAAATACAACTTTAGGACTTATGTAGACCCCCCCCCCCCAATTAACCCTGATTTTAGAGAAGAAGTTGGTTTTAGAAAATCATTTAAAGGAATGGAAACACCTTATGAATTACCCAAACACACAGCATTCTTTCCTCTTTGTCAACTTTGTTGATTAGTCTGGAAAGCTAAAGAAGAAGAAAAAAATGGACTAGAGATGGGCCATTTGTCGTTTGGTTTGTTTTATGTTTCTATTGTTTTTGTCCTCAGAGAGGTTCTGTAGATACTCTACTATCACTTACTCAATTAGGTCTCCTGTCCATGCTTATTATTTTCATGCTCTGGCAGCTTAGCCTAATGGTGAATAGCTGCCATCTGGAGCCTGGTTGCAAAGGTTCATTTCCCAGCTTCTCTGTTTATTAGCTTTGTGACCTTAGGTGAGTCACTAACTTCTCTTCCTTAAAGGCCCATTGTGAGGACTAAATAAATTGGTATAATGTCAGTTGCTTAGATCAGTGCTTGGCACATTTTCAGGAGTATATAAGTGTTTGTTTTTATTACAACTAAGATTACTTTTATAGAGATGTGCAGATTTTTCATCCATTCTCTATGTCTCTCTCATGGCTTCCATCGATGTAACCTTTGGAGTTACCCTGCAAACTTATTCCTTGGCTTGGTGCTTCAAGGCATTGAGGTGTTTATCAGCTGTGTCCATCTTCCTTTCTAGTATGGATAATCACAGTGGGTTCTTTTTCTTTTTTTTAATTTCAACAACTGTACTTTTCAAAAATCTCTACTCATTTCTTGTTTCACAATTACCTATTCTTGTTGTAGGTGTGATATCTTCTCGTATCTCTCTGTAGATATTAATATTAAATATATATTAAGTGTATTTTCTAGAACTCTATTCTGATTGCTGTTGACTCTTTTGACACATGTAAGCTTTCCATTGATTAGCTTGTCTGTCTCTCTTTCAGGATTCTCTTCAATATTTGTTCCTTATTGGTGCATTTACCTTTGTAACTGAGATATCCTGTATGACTGTCTCCTCTTTGTTCAGAGAGACACATACAAGCTATTCTGTGCCTCTTCTCTTTTTCAGTGGCTAAGAGAGCAGCATCCCTTAGCAGTTAATTTTCTGAGGGGTACTCACAACCAAATGTTAGCCATTCAGGATACGTGTGTGCTTGCTTCTCTTTTCCTAAACTCCTTCACTTATCATTTCCACCCAGAGAACTTTCCATTGCTCTTGCTGAGGGTGACCTATCTGACTTCTCCTGCTATGATACCATAAGTAATAACTCTGCTGTCCCTCCTTGGTCCCCTCGTATTCACAGGCTCCATGCCTTCCAGCACAGACCATCAAGATGTTGCTTTTACAGTTTGCCACTATGGTTTGCTCTGTGGCTTTTTTTCCTTTTCTTTCTATTTGTCAGGGGTTTTCTAGAATTTCCAGTTCATCTAGACTGACTCCTTTCAGTTTTTGCATGGGACTATGTATTTATTTTTATATATGATAAAGTCATGTCTATGAATCTGAAGTAGGAGAAAATTGTAAAATGTATTCAAGTTTTCCTTCTTGAAACAGAATTCAGTAGATATTATAGTGGATTGAAATGGTGACCCCCAAACCCCTCTCCTATGAATGAGATACTAAAAAAAAAGTTCTGGGGGCACCTGGGTGGCTCAGTCGGCTGGGCATCTGACTTGATTTCTGCTCAGGTCATGATCTCAGTGTCGTAAGACCCAGCCCTGCATGGGGCTCTACATGGGCGTGGAGCCTGCTTAGGATTCTGTCTCTCTCTCCTTCTCCCTCTGCCCCTCCCCTATCCCCACTCTGTCTCTCAAATAAATAAACAAATAAATAAATATATATATATATAAATAAAAGTTCTGTGTGGATATCAATAAATTAAGGATCTTGAGATCAGATCACCCTAGATTATGTAAATGGGCCCTAAATCCAGTAAATGTCCTTGTAAGAGGCACACAATGAGAAGGAAGCAAAGGTCATGTAAAGACAAAGGTAAAGATTGGAGTTCTGCAGCCACAAGCCAGGGAACCACCGGAGCTGGAAGAGGCAAGGAAGGAATCTTCCTAAACTGTCAGAAAGAGAGCATCCCTGATGACACCTCGGTTTCAGACTTCTGGCTACCAGACTTTGAGAGAATAAATATTTGTTGTTTAAAGGGACCAAGTTTAGGGTAATTTGTTAGGGAAGCCCCAGAAAACTAACACACTCTCCTCCACAAACTCCATCAATACCCACAACATCCCTAGCACCAGAAAATATTGCCTCCTGCCTAACAGAGAAAATGAAGACCGGTACACAAAAGCTTCCTCAATTTCCTCTTTATCACTTATAAGTGTATTTTTATCTGTATCCACACCTACCTCCTTTGTCCCTCTTACTATGGGAAACTAGCTTTGTAGTAGTGACCCTATTTCACTCCTGCTTCTGCTTTTACTAACTGACCCAACCTTTTAATCTAGTAGAGCTTTTCTTTTTGCCTATGAACATGACCAAGCCTCCTCCAAATAAAAAAACTTCCTTCAGCTTTCACACATCATCCTCCAACTTCCGCCCTCCATTCTCTCTTGGTGTCACAGCCAATCTCTGAGAGAGAGAGTAGCCTGCAATCACCGTCCTTTCTCTATCATCTGCATCAACATCTCCACTTGGTGCAAGCTCTCTCTGGAGCCTGATGCACTTCTGAAAGCTAACAATGCCAGTGCCCTTCTCTTTCCCAAAGCCTGACTATACTTTCACTTTTGATTCTTACTTCAGTTGACCTCACTCTAGCATTAGACTCTGACCACTGCCCCCAGCACAGAGATTCAATCTCTACTCAGCTTCCCTTCATGTTTCTGCTGATTGCTAACTGTCCCCTCTTGATCGCATAAAGGCTGCTTTCCCCCAGATCCTCCTTAAAGATCAGGAGTGTTATTTAAGTTTCCATCTTTGTTGATCTCTGGGTGTCCTCATCCATACCCATGATTTTTCTTAAGTTTTTACACCGGGCACTCTGAAGTATATTCTCCTAAGTTAGAACTTGTTTTGGGACTTCAGTCCTGAACATCTAACTGCAACCTACATACCTGCATTAGGATGATAAAAAAACATTTCAAACTTGGACCTTTATCTTTGACATTGACCTCTCTCTCCTTTAAACCTGTTACTCTGTGTTACCTGTTTTAGTGAACACACTCTCTATTCAAACAATCAAAAAAACCCACAATATTATGTGTCAAGAAGTTCTTTCTGTGCCCTCCCATATCATATTGTTGTATCTGATTAAGCAATTATTTTATTCTTGTGTGTGGGATGTAAAATTGTATCTAGAATGATAAATAGGTTTTATCTCAATCACCATGTCCTAGTGATTTGTAGGGGCTGCCTCAAGAACAGGGTTGGGAAACATAGTGAGGTCACCTCCAGAGTCAGAAGAAAGATTGCTGTGATTGATGCTGGACAAAATGGCCAGGCTGGGGGAGAACAGCAGAATCTGGCCCTGAATCTATTTTCCAGGAGCGTAGAATAAAAGAGGGCAAGTGTGTGTTTGTATGTTTGTGATTTGTGATAAATTATTATAGTAATTGAGGACGAAAAGGGTGTTTCACGCTGTGGAAACAAAATCAGAAAGGAGCACGGCGGAATTGAGGTGATACTCAGGAGCTGAATCCCGTGTTCAAATGCAGTTGTTGGGAGAAGTTTAGGCTGGACCCTAATCGGTGAAGGCTATTCATGCCAACTTAAACAGTTTGTATTTAAACTAACACAAAGATAAAATCCTATCCTTTCTTGTATTGCTGGAATTAATTTTTCATTCCATTTAAATTTATTTAAAACAGAAACTTCTCCTATAAGATAATTTGGAAAGATAAAATGATACGTTAATAATGATGATTATGCTAAGAAAACAGAAACATTTTGTGAACATACAAATTAGTTTTCCACTTTAATTAAGAAATAGGAACAACAGGAGTCATACATCTTCTTTCTGCAATGTCACCCACCATCTGTTTGTTCCTTGACCCCCACCCCCACCCCCCGGGGCAGTAGTTTCAGGCAGAGATGGAAACCAGCCTTCCAATAGGTGCAGCTACGTTAATTTTCACTAGGGCCTCAGAGTAAGTTCCCACGCTGCCATCCTTTTAGGAAGAGACCTCTGGTCTCTCCATTCTACCGCACACGTCTCGGCTAATGGAAGAAGTGAGAGTGTTATGGATTCTCTCCAACCATGAGCACAAGTAATAGATGCAAGTGTTACACTCTTGTCTATGCTTGGATATTTTTCCTCCCACTATTTGTCGGAGGATTTGGGGTTTCCAGATAGATTCTTGAAGATGTCAATCAGGGCTTTCACTGACCTCTGGAATAGGGCCATTTCTATCCCTCTGCTGAGCAACTTGCCTATTTGTCTTTAACAAGCCACCAGAATAGCTGGCCTAACACCCTTATTGTTGCTCTTTCTGATATTACCAGTCCAGCACCCAGGTGGACTTATTTTTTTCTCTTTTTCCCGTCCTCAGACAGCTCATGATAAAGGTCATATTTACATTTCAGAATTTTGAGTTTCTGCACTGCTAGGTGTTAATGTATATATTATAAATAGTATGAACTCCCAAGATTGCAAGTACCATTGGCTGTAAATAAATATACCTCAGTAAGGAGGGCTACTTATCTATGATCCTTTACAGTTACAAAGATGCAGCTAGAACAATTATGGTGTTTTTTCCTCTAATCATAGAGTTCATATGAAACCAAAGTGGCAAGTATAAGTCCAAGTAATTCTTTTTTTTTTTTTAAGATTTTATTTGTTTGACACAGAAATACACAGCGAGAGGGGAACACAAGCAGGGGGAGTGGGAGAGGGAGAAGCAGGCTTCCTGCCGAGCAGGGAGCCTGATGTGGGGCTCGATCCCAGGATCCTGGGATCAGGATCTGAGCCTAAGGCAGACGCTTAACGACTGAGCCACCCAGGCACCCCTAGTCCAAGTAATTCTAAAGTCCCTCTTGCATGAATCACCATCCCACACATGTCATGCTAACCTTGATCTCTTAGTTAACTTTAAGGTGAGCTCTGTTTTCACTTTGGGGAATCAGATTTTGTACTTCATTTGTCACTTGACCCACACATCCTTTCTCATTATGTTTACTTGGTTCCAAAATTATTGGGTTGTAAAAAGCAGAGTTTTCATCAGATATATTATTTGAAAAATGTAGATCTCTTTGTCAGGAAGTAAAACAGGTGAGAAAATGGCTCAAAAATTTGGTAATAATATTGTGTGTGTGTGTGTTTGTGTGTGTGTGTTTACTTGGTTCCAAAATTATTGGGTTGTAAAAAGCAGAGTTTTCATCAGATATATTATTTAAAAAATGTAGATCTCTTTGTCAGGAAGTAAAACAGGTGAGAAAATAGCTCAAAAATTTGGTAATACTATTGTGTGTGTGTGTTTGTGTGTGTTGGGGGGGAGGTGCGAAGAATTTTATTAAAGTTGTGCATAGTTGCCTCAATATCTTAAAAATCAGTCGGAATGGAAGTATGCTCCTAAACTGGGCATATTATTTATTTGAAAGGGAATTTTCTTAGAATTGAGGAGTTGGCTACTTGGAGTAATTTGGCCAATTTATTATCATTCCTCAAGTCTTTTTTTTTTTTAAAGATTTTATTTTATTTATTTGACAGAGAGAGAGAGAGACAGCTAGAGAGGGAACACAAGCAGGCAGAGTGGGAGAGGGAGAAGCAGGCTCCTGGCAGAGCAGGGAGCCCGATGCGGGGCTCGATCCCAGGATCCTGGGATCATGACCTGAGCTGAAGGCAGACGCTTAACGACTGAGCCACCCAGGCGCCCCTCATTCCTCAAGTCTTTTAAACCCTATTTTAGGAGGGCCTGAGTGGCTCAGTCGTTAAGCGTCTGCCTTCGGCTCAGGTCGTGATCTCAGGGTCCTGGGATCGAGCCCCGCATCGGGCTCCCCGCTCCGCGGGAAGCCTGCTTCTCCCTCTCCCACTCCCCCTCCTTGTGTTCCTTCTCTTGCTTTGTCTCTCTCTGTCAAATAAATAAATAAAATCTTTTAAAAAAATAAACCCTATTTTATATCCTTGTATTCCCTCCCTTCATTTTGTTGATAGAGATACTTTGTTTCAGACTATGAAATGTCCGTTCTTCTTTTTAAGAATATACTTCCCACTTGCTAGTGATTGGATCCCCTCTTTCTTCCTCTGTGAAATTACTCCATCCATTATAATTTCCCTGTTTTGTGTATTCTACCTTATTTATGGTAGCTATTTACATCTGGTAAAGTATCAGGATCCTGGTGGTTGCAAATGACCATTCAAACTAGTGTAAATACACGTGGAAATTTATTCGCTCACAAATTTGAAGACCAAAGAAAGAGCTAGTCTTTGACACAACTGTATCCAGGGGCTCAAATGAAAACATCTTTCTTTTATATCTTTATTTCCTTCTGTGTGTTGGCCGAACTTGCTTCCACTAAATATGGTCTAGTCCCACATAGGACCCAGTGTGGCTTCCGGCCTTCTAGCTCCAAGCCAGGAACAGCAGACAAGAGAGGACTTTGGTTGGCTAGAGCCAGCCAAAGTGCCCTGGGTTAGAACTACTGCCACAAGCAGAATGGTTGTGAGGAGGAATTCATTTCCCAATAGGAGGAGGTTTCTTTATCACAAGAGAAGAAGAGATATACAAGTAACAGGAGTCTTCTAAATACCTTTGTTTCTTTTTTTTTTCTTTTTATTTATTTCTTTTTTTCTTTTTATGTTATGTTAATCACCATACATTACATCATTAGTTTTTGATGTAGTGTTCCATGATTCATTGTTTGCGTGTAACACCCAGTGCTCCATGCAGAACGTGCCCTCTTCAATACCCATCACCAGGCTAACCCATCCCCCTACCTCCCCTCCCCTCTAGAACCCTCAGTTTGTTTCTCAGAGTCCATCGTCTCTCATGGATCATTTCTTAACCTTCCTATATTTCTCCCTATGTAATTATTCCCTTTTTCTGCAAATGACCTCCTCTTTCTCTTTGGCCTACATTTCACCTAGCTTTTGCTACTCATCTTGCTGTGATGAACCTTTCAGCTCAACAGTCTACAGAAAGTCTTCCTCCTGTGTTTATTAAAGACACCATCCTTTCTTAAATCAGTGACTGCTTTTCTTTCTTCATAGTACTTGATCACACTGTCTTTGGCATTGTTTCAAGACTACTTCTTTCCTGGATCTCTTTCCTTCTTTAGTCTTTATAATATGTATCTATCCTGCATATCTTTGTAACTTATACCTGCTTTTGAATTAATTTCTCTTCTGCTATCTCTTCATTAAATAAATGTTCTCCAGATTTCTATTATTTTATCCCAATATGCAATCTCCTTTTGTGCTTGATTTATTTTCTGTGGATTTGAATATATCTAAGTGACAATAAGAAGAAATTCTGTATCTTTTGCCCAGAATAGTATCCTGAAGTACAAACCTGCATTTCCCACTACCTATCAGCAGGAACATATAAAAAAGCACAGTATATCAAAAATCAAACTTTTTATAATTACTTTTAAATCTCCTCCTCTTCATATGTTTCTGTCTAATCTCCTGACTTTACCAAATTCTCATTTAAAGCACCTAGGAAGAACAGAGCCGGTTTCACAGCTCTTCTTCCCATGCACACATGCAATATGGCAAATCCCACCTCTTAGATGTGTCTAGAATCTATTCTCTCTGTTCCATCAACACTGAAACAATTTTATCATCATACTTCCTTAAACTATCCCAATAACTTCCAGATGTGTCTATAGTCTCCTGTCTCCCCCATTCCAGGCAAAAGGCATAATGCTACCTGATTTATTCTTCTGCCAGACAAATCTGTCTTTTAGGAAACTGAAGATCCTTAAAAACTTTCAGTGTGTCCCTTTTGCTTATAGGATAAGGTTTAAACGTCTTAGCATTAAGTTCTTCAATTAACTATCTTTTCTCATAATAGTTCTCCAACTACACATTCCATATGTCAGCAATCCTTGAGGTATTTACCATTCTTCCAACATGTCATGCTCCTTATCATCTCCCTATCTTTGCCCATATTGTTTCTACCAGGAACATCATTCCCCACTGAATTCCTAGTCAGTCTTCTAGGTCATAAGACCTAGAGAGTACCTGGCATAGAGTATATGCTCATAAACATATATGAATGAATGAATTAGATAGTAATTTATCTTTTATTTCATATTTTCTTTTTTTTTTTTTAAGATTTTATTTATTTATTTGTCAGAGAGAGAGCGCACAAGCAGGGAGAATGGCAGGCAGAGGGCGAAGCAGGCTCCCTGCTTAGCAGGGAGCCCTACACGGAATTCGATCCCAGAACCCTGGGATGATGACCTGAGCCAAAGGCAGACCCTTAACTGACTGAACTACCCAGGCGTCCCGATTTCATATTTTCTAAGATGGGATAAGACTTTATGCCTTGAGTACCTCACAGACAAAATGAAGGTTTTATTTTTATTTTTTTGAAAATCAATTAAAATTTATTAACTAAAATGTACAGTAGTCCTCCCTTATTCATGGTTTTGCTTTCCACGGTTTTAATCACTCATAGTCAATCACAGTTTAGAAGCAGAGGATCCTCCTTCTGATGTATCAGCGGTAGGTCAATTGTAACCCAACACTACATCACAATGCCTACATCCTTCATTTCCCTTCCGCTCATCACCTCACCATTTTATCCTCTCACATGATCTCAAGAAGAGGAAGGTATTTTTTGAGAGACAGAGAGAGAGAGAGAGAGAGACCACATTCACATAGCTTTTAATACAGTGTATTATTATAATTGTCTATTTAATTATTAGTTACTGTTGTTAATCTCTTGCTATACCTAATTTATAAATTAAACTTTATCATAGGTATGTTTGTGTAGGAAAAAAAAACATAGTATTTATGGGGTTCAGTACTATCCACAGTTTCAGGCATCCCCTGGAGGTGTTGGGATGTGTTCTCTGTGGATGAGGGGGGACTATGGTATGTTTTCATGTTGCAGTAACATGACACATAATGTGGTGAACTTGTTCCATAAACACAAATAAAGCAGGAGCCAAAAAAATAAATATACACATCTATGGTTTGATTATTGGAGTGGTGTTTAATTCCAAATAAAGGTAATCACGATTGAAGGCAGGGTTCAAAACAACAGATACCTTCTTAGAGTATGATATTCCACAAAATAACTATTGAGTTTTGTGGCTCTGTGTCCCTCTATGTTTCCGTCCCTCTTAAAATGGTTCTTTGAACTTTATTTTTAACACAGCAACTCTTTGAGAGTTGTGCAAGGAAAAAACTCTTTCATCTTCATCTTTCTCTCTCTGTCTTAGATTATAGGTGGAAGGTTTTGTTGTTGTTTTTTGTTCTGTTTTTTTTAAAGAAACAATATATATGTATACCATCCACTGTCAGATCAAGAAAAATAAAGAAACATTTAATTAAGTCTCTCAGAATTTAGGAAAGGCCAACTCCAGTTCCATTTATCCACTCCCCAATTTTTGGAGAAATGTTACATTTATGCTGCCTTCATGTTTTCTGACACTGTTTGTGAAGCAGAGAAAAACAAATATTGTTAAATTGCTTTTCAAATGCTTGTATAGCTTTCAGGTTTAAAAAATAAAACAATTCTTTTTTATGATTCTAAAAAATGTTTCAGCTGTTTAAAAGACAACTTCTCACATGTAGATAATTACAAAAAAGTAATTAATCCATTTTTATAACAACCCTAAGCATTGAGTCTTCATAAGTGAGTAAAGGTCTGCAAGTAAATTTGAGGCTATTTTACTAAAACTAGAGTTTAAAAGAAAAATTCAACTTCAAAGGACAGACTAGAGCAGTGACCTCATGCTACTAACTACAAAGAGGCAACATGAGATAATACAGCCATCAAAATGGAAATCATGGCAAGTCTAATGAAAGAATGGCACTGTTTCTTTTCTTTCTTTCAAAGAATGCTTTCATCAGGATTTCTAATGACATCTCCTAGATTACAGATGAAAGGCAAGTGCAAATGGCTAGGTAGGGTTATTGATTAAATGTTTCACTTTGTTACAATTAATTTCCACCTTCAAATTATTTAAAGTGGCCAGGTTCTAATTCAATATTAGAATTTTATCCACATTAGGCATTTTATAAATATTTACACCCAGAAACTCTCAATTTTCTCAGTTTGATATTTCCCATTTGCCACGTATAACGTGATTAGTAAATTGACAACTGAAAAAGATAAATGGGACTTAATCTACTATTTCTGGAATATTTTTCCTATTCACCAAACTCCCTTTGCAAATCTCACCTTGATACCTAGCACATATTAAAAGCTCAAATAGTTAATGTTTTATTATTGATTTGCAGTTGCATGGTGGGTGTCTTGGGTGGAAGATTCACATTTTCCCCAGAGCTCCCATTTAATTCTCACTTCTTAGGTCATCAGTATTTCCAACCAACAAAACATGGAACAATAAACAAAACAAAATATTGGCATCTCTCTGAAGAATGATAAAAACGCCTTTACATATTTGAGGCAGTTCTTTTCCGTATCACTACAGTTATATATTAATCTCAAGGAAAGGTTTTCCTTTACTTAAGTTCTTCACCACATTCTGCACCTAATATTCCAAACAGGAATCTTCCAAATCTGTGTGTTGGTCAAAAAGAGCAGTAATATTAGAAGTCTATTCTTCATGTGCTCTCCCACTCTGATAGAGGACTATTCCACCTCATCTTCTGCCTGCTGAAATCGCCAATGCTACCTCGCCAGTCTTCATTCTCCACTGATGACATTTTTTTTCTATTGAAGTAAGAAAGTAGATACACTTAGAAGAGAAATTCCCCAAACTCCTAACACCACACAACCTACTGGTCTGCTTCTGTGATCACCTCTTCTGCTTTTACTACAGTTATGAAAAAGTCTGTACCTCCATCCTAAGTTTTCTATTAACTCCTTTATTTTTCTTTCCTACTTATCTACTTACTAACTCAAGTTTCCCTTCCAGGACTCGACTCTCCCCCAATTTCTCTCCATGCTCACTGACCACTCTTTTTTAGTCTCACTTGTGGATTCCTTCTTATCTCCCAACCTCTAAATGTTGGAATGTCCCAGCCCCCAAGCCATGGACCCTTCTCTCTCTTCTATCTTTATGTAGTCCCTTGGTGATTTTTCCTGGTCTCCATGAGACAGGAAATAGAAAACTTCCAAACTGATGCCTCTAGAATGAGCCACTCTTCTGATTCTAGACTGTTACGTGAATTAATAGACTGGTATCTGCACTTGGATCTCTAATAGACAACTCAAATGTCCTTAAAAGAGATGAAAAACCTTATTTTGATCTTTCTTTCCAGAAACCTGCTTTTCCTTGAGTCATTCCTTTCTCAGAAAGTAGAAAGTTCTGCTTCCAGCTTTTCAGGCCCAAAACTATGACTTCTCTCTTTCTCGCTCATTGGTCATGAAATCAGGAAAACATGTCCACCTTGTTGGCTACCACCCTGGTCTTGTCTGAATATCTACAATAGCGTTATAACCAGTCTGTCTACTTCTGTTCTTGCCTATCCGCCACTTTGTCTAATTTCAAAAGAATTGTCAAATCTTTCTTATTGTTTGGATCAAAATCCTCCAACTCTTTTGCATCGGTCTCAAAGTAGAAGCTGAAGCTGACAAGGATGCACTCCCTCCTACTACTTTTTTCTAACTCACTGCTCTCTAGACACATCCCTTCTAGCTACTCTGCTAGACTCTGCTAGGACTCTTGCACTTGTAGTTCTCTCTGCCTGGAATGTTCCTGCCCTAATATCCACATAGCTCATTCCCCTATTTATTTCAGATCTTGGATCAAATTCCTTCTTTCTTAATAGGTCCTTTCTCCAGTACCTATTAAATTTGCAACTTATCCCTTTGTTATTTCACATCTCTTGTTTCCTACATTATTTTTTATAGTTTTTATCACATTATGCTATATATTTTAATGATTCATTTATTTTTTTTGTCTTCTTCCCACAGAGAGTAAGCTCTATGAGGATAGAAATTATTCTTTGTTCCTGTTGCTAATGTACTCCCCACCATCTAAGAAGGCTTACCTGTACCTATTAGACATTCTAAAAGTGATCTATTGGCATAAATTACCCAATGTGCAGTTATATTTATATATGTGTGTGTGTGTATATATATATATATATATATATATATATAACCTATATATATAACCTGTTTACATAAAAGACTTTAGATATACTCACATCCAGTAATTAGAAATTGAGTGTTACATTGGCCAAGAATGCAAATTCCCAAAAGCTCTATTGTATTTTTATGGGGGAGATTCACTAAACATAAACACAAACTTAATTTCAAGTTCACAACAAAATGTATGTTTATTTTTGAGAGTATGATACAATCGAAAACTTTGAGGTAAATTTAAGATATATTTTAAAAGCTATTTTATGTGTGTTTCAAGAGAAAAGATTTAAATACATTTTGACAGTCAAAATAAAATCATAAGAATTTAACCCAGTAATTATAATAGAAAGTAACTAGTATTAAAATATTTGGAGAACTTATTTTTGAACTTTATTGTGTATTTGTACTTTGTATGGACCTACGGATGTTGCAATACCCCTGAGTCTTTTTATCACTTCAATCTGTTGAACAATATAGATAGGATTTGCTAAATCACAAAAACAGTGTTTGTAAGTTGTTTTTTTCCCTTCTGAAAAATATTATCTGTATTTTAGTGCATTTGTGTGTGTGTGTTTGGACTATACGTATAAACTGAATTTGCTTGCATAGGCACATAGAAATGTATACTCAATGTAAAACAATTTTGGTTGGTTGACAAATTTAATTGACTTTTTCAGTTTAGTACTAATGTATGCATGTGTGTGTATATGGTATGTATGCATGCATGTCTTATCAGTCCTATATGACCCTAAGATCCAACATCAGAAACATACACAGGAGAATTTTTTCAAGATGCGTACATTTGGATATCTGTGATATAATATCTAATCTTTGTTCAACCATTAATGTCTTGTAGTAAACTTCAAAAATATCATGACCATCTGCATCTTTCCCTTCATGATTGATGTTAAGAATTTAGTGGCAGAATTGTGTCCTGTGTAGCTAATCATATATCTTGGTGCTCATGGATTTGTATTGTAGAATATATTTCTTTAAGGGATACTTTGTTAAGATCTGCATATTATTATGATAGGTATAAATGATAGGTTGGCATGATTATAAATTTATTACCCAAGTTGAATTTCAAATGTTAATTCATAATCTTTTATTTGGCTACCAGGGGAGAGAAAGCAATAGCTGTATGTTCATTTTTTTTTTTTATGTGAGAGTCTTAGCAACTTCTGGAGAACTGGATTTTTCACCACTGTTTTCTCAAATGCTACGATAACATTTTAAATGTCCATAACTAATGCTAAGTTATAGTGAAACACTTAAGGAAATATATATCTAACATTAATATGAATGTATTTCAAGCAGGATAATTTAGGATAATTTGTGAAAATTCATATAGTTTTTTTCCCCTCCTTAATACAATTAAAGACCACAAGGTAATAAAAACAACTAGAATCCCTGGTCTAGATGACATAGTAGGTCTAGGTTTTGACACCACACTCTGCTTCAAACATATGGCAAAGCCAAGCACAATGTTCACACAGACAACAATAACAAGTGATATAACAAGGTTCTAAATGAAATAAACATCTCTGTAGTCTGGAAATAGACCAGAAACACAAGGATGACATAGTCCTGATAAGCCATGGATGCTAAAGCAAGCAAAAATAGTTCCATAATTTTAGAGAGTAATGCAACCCACTCAGATGGAGTCTGAAACTCTCTGCTTGATATATGGCCCTGGAGTAGGCTTCACACACAAGAAAAGAATCAAAGAGACTGAAAAAATAAAACTCAAACAGTGGCAAAGCACAAACTGGGGCTGTTGCTTTTAACAAGCTGCTAGCCAGGGAGGCTACCGACCCAAGCACTAGGAACGGTGCAGGTGCCTGTAATAATGCAAAGACCACAGTGAGGCTGAAAAGCCAATTGCCATCACAAGACCTGATTAGGATGGAAAACCCCGGGACAGGTAACTTAAGAAGTGATGAACAGGAAGACTTGACAAAAACAGGGAAGAAAGCAACAACAACGAACACAAAGACTATTCTCTCCCAGTGAGCCTCAAAATAAAATACCCAAACAATGAAGAAATCAAACGATACGTGTAGTAGGCTGAATAATGGTACCCCCAAATATCAGTATCATGTCCTCATCCCCACATCCAGTAATTGCTGCTTTATTTGGATAAAACAAACAAACAAAAACCAAAATAAAAAAAAAAAAACATTTTGTGGATTTGATTATCTTGAAATGGGGACATTATCTTGCATTGTCAGGGTTGATCCTTAATACAATCATATGTATCCTTCTAAGGGAAGACAGCGAGGTTTGATGAGACAAGAGAAGAGCTCCATCTCTTGTGTCATCATAAAGCCAGAGATTGGAGTGATGTGGCCACAAACCAAGGCATGTTGGCAGCCACCAAAAGCTAGAAGAAGCAAGGAACACATTCTCCCCTGGGCCCTATCAACACCTTGATTTCAGCCCAGTAAAACTGATTTCAGACTTGGGCCTGCCAGAATTATAAGAGAATATATTTCTGTTGTTTTAAGCCACTTAGTTTGTAGTGGTTTGTTACAGCTGCCATAGGAAACTAATAAAGACACAGCTAACAAAACGGAATAGGAAATGAAAGGACATTCATTTCTCCGAGCTTTTTGGGTCTTTTCTTATGGTTGGTGGACACGATGACCTTGCCAGATTTCTACATTCTAAGCAGAAGCCAGAAATCCATTTTAGATTTTAATTCCAAATGTTTTTGAAAAGCATTGCATTTTGCCCTCGCAAGTGAATGCTAATTTAACCAAGCACAAAATTTGAGATTTAAAATCGTTTTCCCTCAGACCATTTATGATGCTGCTTTTCTCCATTGTAGCCTAGGAACCAATTCTGATAATGAGAAGCGTGTTTTCTCAGGTTCTTCTGGGTGAAGAGTTTCATGGTGCTAATTTTCCTCAACTATTTGACTATTCTTGGCAGTATATAATTTTTTTATGTGAGAATTCCTGCTGACTGGTCTGTGGTTGAGAGTTCAGTGGGTCTTAGCCTGCCTCTGGTAATTTTGTAGATCACAATGTGTTGTTATCTGAGAATTCTGATCGCTTTTATTTGGAAAGTGAGAGGTTCTTGCCTCTTCTCAGTAACCCTCTGGGCTCATTTTTACACCTCTGTGGTCAGCGCCTGGACCCCATCCTTGATGTAGGAATAAGTATCAGTGCCATCCACCGTTCAGTACAAGACGTTGGGTAGTACAGTTGCTGAAGTGCCGTTTGGCAGTGACTCACTCTTAAAATTCTCTCGTAGATTCAGACTTTGCCTTTCACCTAAAATTTTCTCACCTTGGAGGTCATCTTTTTCTGCAATTGTTTTGTGCTCCCATTACCTACTGGATGATTTCTCTCTGTTTCTCATCTTCCTGAAATGGTCAGAAGAGTCCTGTAATAGGACTTTTTGTTTTGTTTATTTGGTTTCCACTGTTATCAATAATTCAGTATTTTATGAAATCACAATTCTCTCATTTCATTGGATTTGGGGCAAAATGAAAAACAGATTATGTTAACATTATGCAAACTTGGATCAATCTCAAAGTTGTTTTCTTTTATTTTTTAGCTTTTATTTATTTATTTGAGAGAGCGAGAGAGAGAGAGAGAGAGAATGCATGAGCAGGGGGGAGGGGCAGACGGAGAAGCCAACTCCCCACTAAGCAGGGAGCCTGACTTGTTGCTCTATCCCAGGACCCTGAGATCATGACCTGGGCTGAAGGCAGCCGCTTAACTGACTGAGCCACCCAGGCACCCTTCAAGGTTTTTAAAATATGTATTTTGTTTACAGTAAAAATTGGCTTTTTTAGAACACTGAGCTTTCTTGTTTATTAAATCAATTAATATTTTAAATTGGACTATTTGGGATAAAACAAACAAGACTCTGGACATATTACTATCATCTCAGTTTGTCTAGATTTCCATTATGTTTTTTCCTGATCTTTCTCTTTTCATCTAATTTTCAGTGTTAAAAGCTATATGCTTGGTAATAGTCAAGGGCTGAAAAAAGAAGATCTGTTTTAAGATATACCAACTTAAGGTATATCTTTAGGGCATGTTTGGATACACAGAGTCTCACTTTTTAGAGCCACACAGCTTTGTCCTTAATGAGCTGTTATCCCAAGACTCCTGTCTCCTACCTCAAATGAGGAGAGGGTGGTTTCTGCCTCAACTATTTTAATATTGATTTGTTATGTACTTACTTTGTTAAGAAATCAATTAAGAGTCAAATATGACTATTTGTAGCTTTTATTGCTTTGCATTAGCTAATAGCTATTTGTGCAGAATTGGGCTAGGAGCCAAACAATATACACTTAACATAGCTCTTAAGTTGTTAATATTTTCATGTAATCTAAATCTTTTAATACCATTATATTAATATAGCAGCCAGTTGCTCTGCCTGACCAAGTCACAATTTCAAATAGTATATACTAGGACTATGTTTTAATTCCCTTTTTCTATAACTCATTTTTAATGGCCTCCTACTAAGTTCAACTAATTGGACACATGCTATCCTGGAGTAATAAAATTAGAAATACATGTGTTTCTCTGTGTTGTGTTGATGAAATGTTTTCTCTTTAGGGACTACAAATTATTTCCAGAGGCAACTGGTCTTCATATTTAAGTAGATAAGAATCACTTACTATTAATTATACTGAGTTATAGTCGTCACCCTTGAAATCTATTCTCCCAAATTAATTGTTCACTCCAGTCATACATTAGTTCTGGAAACCCGACCATAAGATTAAGCACAGTCCACAGAAGCTTGTCTGAGATTCTGCTGTATCTACGATAGGTAAACTGTAAAATAGTTTCTAGGGTTAGGTTCGCATTAACTCTCCCATATTTTACATATGCTATAGAACTTTGAAATTGCAATTGCACATTTATTACTTATTTTCTTGGGGTGTGTCGGGGGAGTTTATTTTAACATAATTTCAAATTTATAAGACTAGTACAAAGATCTGTATGTCTCAGATTCACCAATTTTTTCTCTATTATTTTTTTCTCTGTAGAAATATAGATGTAATTTTTTCTAATCATTTGAGAATAGGTTGGAGATCCCATGCCCCTTTAGCTCTAAATACTTTAGTGTGCATTTTCTAAGAGTAAAGATATTATCTCATATAAACATAGATGAGTTACAAAGTCAGGAAATTTAAGACTGAGATAAACGCTAATTTCCCATCCCCTTATGTCTCTTTAGTTTCCTCTGATCTGAAATACTGCTAATCTACACTCTATTTGTTTAGTTATTTTTTAAGGTTATATTTTCAGATACATATTTAATGAGTTTGACAAATACCCATACCTCTGTAATCAGCACTATTATAAAGATACAGAACATTTCTATCATCTCAGCTCTCCTTATAAGTGGAAACATACAGGATGTGTTATTTTGTGTATGGCTTCTCAAGCTCAGAGCAATGACTTTGTAATGCATCTATGTTTTTGCAGGTACCAGTTTATAATTTATATTACTGAAAAGTATTTCACTTTCTGTATATATCACAATCTATCCATTCTTCTACTGAGTACAGTTTAAATTGTTTGGAAGTTGTCCCCCCCACCTTTGGCCTTTTATGATAAAGTTGCTTTGAAATTTTGGTGTAAGTTGTCTCATATTTTATGTACATGTATTTTTATTTCTTTTGAGTAAATATTTAAGAATGGAATTGCTATATCATATAGTACATATGTGCTTAATTTTGCAAAAACCTGGCAACACTGTTTTCAAAAAGGTTGGTTCATTTTACATTCCTACCAGCTATGCGTGAGAGTTGCCAGGTCTAGAACAGGTTAAAAAAAGAAATTCAAGAAGTGGTTTGTTTTCGAATTAGGGTAATTCCAGAGCAACTACTTAAGAAAATAAGGGGTTAGACTTGGGTACCCTAATGACCCATTTTCACAGAAAACACACCTATACCTTGATAAGAATACTAGTCAGATTTCTCAAATTTCATAATAAACATTCAGCACTTCTTTCTAACTCTCTTGTTTTTCAAAACTTAGGACCTACCAATTCTATAAATTGCTGGCACTGTACATTCTTGCCTAAGATCTTTAGGAGTTAATTGTCTGCTCTCCAGTTTTCATGACAAGCTTAACTGAGGCAATTAATATTCAAGAAAGATTCTATTTGACCAACTATTCATGTATTACTCTAGGGATTCTGTTATTTTATATTATCAGGTTAGACAGCCCAAATACCAGGTGTCTGGAACATATTACTTTACCACCATAGAATTGATTTGGTTTTTCATCTGCAATTTAAAATAAAGCCCTCATTTTTTTCTTGTTGTTTCAAGATTGAAACTTTATTGATCTTTTTAATCTAGTTTTATTGAAAGATAATTGAAATATAGCATTGTATAAGTTTAAGGTGTACAGTGTAAATTTGATACATACATATATATATATATATATGTGCATGTGTGTATTTATTTATAGTAAATGTTTACCACAATAAGGTTAGTTAATAGTCTTCACCTCACATGATTACCAGTTTGTTGTTGTTATAGTGAGAACATGAAAGCTGTACTCAATAGCAACTTTGAAGTGTACAATATAGTATTATTAACTTTAATCACCATGCTATACATTAGCTCTACTGGAATAGAATTGAAAGTTTGTACAATATGATCAACAACTACCTAGTTTCTCTACCCCTCAGCTCCTAGCAATGATCATTCTATAGTTTTTATGAGTTTAACAGTTTTAGATTTCATATATAAGTAGGACATACACTATTTGTCTTTCTCTGACTTATTTCACTTAGCATGATGCCCTCAAGGTATAGCCATGTTGTCACAAATGGCAGGATGTCCTTCTTTATTGTGGCTAGATAATATTCCATTATAGATATATACCACATTTTCTTTATTCATCCATCCATCAACAGACACTTAGTTCAGTTCCATGTCTTGGCTATGATGAATACTGCTGCAACGAACATGTGAGTACAGATACCTCTTCACGATAATTATTTCATGTCCTTCATATATATATCAAGAAGTGATACTGTTGGATTATATGGCAGTTCTATTTTTAATTTTTAGCGGAACCTCCATACTGTTTTCCATAGCAGCTGTACCAATTTACATCCCCACCAACAATGCACAAGAGTTCCCTTTTCTCCACATCCTAACCAACACTTGTTATCTCTTGTCTTTTCAATAATAGCCATTCTAACAGGTGTGAAGTGATATCTCACTGAAGTTTTGAATTGCATTTCCTTGATAATTACTGATTAGCATCTATTGAGTTGTATATTTCTTTATATATTTTGGATATTAACCCTTTATCAGATGTATGGTTTACAAATATTTTCTGCCATTCTATAGATTGTCTTTTCATTTTATTGATTGTTTCTTTTGCTACTCCGAAGCTTTTTACTTGATGTGATCCCACTTGATTTTTGCTTGTGTTGGTTGTGCTTTTGGTGTCGGATCCAAAAAATCATCACCAAACCAATGTTAAGGAGCTTCCCCCTGTGTTTTCTTCTGGGAGTTGTGTCCTCAGTCAATTTCAAGTTAATTTTTGTGAGTGGCATAAGATAGGAATCCAGTTTTATTATTTTGCTTGTGAATATATGGTGTTTCCAACACCATATATCAAAGACACTATTCTTTCCCCACTGAGTATTTTTGGCTACTTTGTCAAATACTAGTTGACCATGTGTGCATGCATTTTTTTAGGTTCTTGATTCTGTTCCATTCATCTATGTGTCTGTTTTTATGCCAGTACCATAATTTTTTTATTATTATAGTTTCATAATATAGTTTGAAATCAGGAAGTATGATGTCTCCAGCTTTGTTCATTTTCAAGAATGCTTTGACTATGTGGGTCTTTTTGTGGTTCCATATGAACTTTAAGACTACTTTTTTCTGGGGTGCCTAGGTGGCTCAGTCATTAAGCATCTGCCTTCGGCTCAGGTCATGATCCCAGGGTCCTGGGATTGAGCCCCGCATGGGGCTCCCTGCTCGGCAGGAAGCTTGCTTCTCCCTCTCCCACTCCCCCTGCTTGTGTTCCCTCTCTCACTGTCTCTCTCTCTGGCAAATAAATAAATAAATAAAATCTTTAAAAAAAAAGACTACTTTTTATTATTTCCATGAAAAATGACATTGGGCTTTTTATACGATCGCATTGACTCAATAGATAGCTTTGGGTAGCATGGACATTTTAATGATATTAACTCTTCTGATCTATGAACACAAAATATCTGTCTCTTTATTTGAGTCTTCTTCATTTCTTTCCTCATTGTCTTATAGTTTTTGGTGTATAAATCTTTCATTTCATGGCTACTTTTGGTAACCCCTATTTTTTTTTTTCCTTATCCCCACCTAGTTCTATACATCTCAGCTATGATGGGAAAGCTGCTCACTTACCGCACTCTCCCTTTCCCAGTGACAGGGGGACTCTTCCTAGCTGGGGGGTTCCTTCTTGGCACTGAGCAATGACGGCTTGGGGATGGAATGATGCAAACAAAATGAAGCTGTCTTCCTTCTCTTTTTATGCAGTTATTCTCAAATATTTTGTTCTCTATGTTGAAGTTTCTTAGGTGGACTCTAGAGATCTTCCAGAGCTATTTTTGTTCTTGGATTCTTGAATAGCTATCTAATTGTTGATCTTTGTAGGGGCTTAGAGGCTGAGGTCTCCCTGTCACCATCTGGGTGATGTCACTCTTGAAATCTGTATTGATCTTTACAATGGAAATACTTGCTTCTTCTTCCTTTCTAGTATTCTAATTTCTGATTCTGCTTTAAGTTTTATTCGTGTATGACAACTGAAAGCATTTTCAGAAGAAGTGAGATACCATGTTTTTAAAACTTCAAAATCAAATGTGAAAAAGATCCAAAATAATAACAGTAACAACAAGACTCAGCTACATAATTTTGAGTACTTTTCAGCAATTTGCTCATTTGGGGAATATCTAGTTATGATTTTGGATTAAACACCTCTGACCCAACACATTGCTCTAAAGTCCCCAGCACCTGAAATAATGTTTTTTGTTTGTTTGTTTTTGTTTTGTTTTGTTTTTTATATTGAGATAGCTGTAAATTTTTTTATTTTATTATGTTAATCACCATACATTACATCATTAGTTTTTGATGTAGTGTTCCATGATTCATTGTTTGCGTATAACAACCCAGTGAAATAATTTTTATTTTATTTTCCCTAAGGGTTGAGAGTTAACTGCTTTCTCCCTTTTAGCTCTTCAAAATGAGTGTATCAACCTCTTTACAATATCTCCTTCTCGTTATGATAAGAATAGAGCTACTCATTTAATTAAACCATTAATGGTCTTAACCAAAAAACAAAAACAAAACATCTCATTGAAATAAATGATTTGTTTTGGTAATAGTAGCGTCAAGAGCGCAAATAGATTTCTGATTGGTGAGTAATCTCCCAACAATGCATTCTGCAGCCAAAGTATTCCCCTCTGCTAGCCCCTCCCCACACTGCCTCTTATTTTATAGCAGGACACCACCATCTCCTCCTTGGTTAGTTTCCTTGTCTCCAGTCTTCCCTACCGTTTTCCCCCTGATTTACACTAAGTACCCTTCATTTTTCTAAAATGCAGTCATGGCCACACTCCTCTGCTTAAAACATTCCATTACCTTTCTTTTCATAAACCACTGTATGGTTCAAAATAGAACCTAACTTCTTATGATGGCTTAAAAAGCTCTGCATGTCCCAATTACCACTCCTATCTCATCTCTTACCTTCTCCCACTTTTTATCTCTACTTGAATCTATATTCTAGCTTTACAGGTATTCTTTTCTTACCTATGGATCTTTTTTTTTTTTAAAGATTTTATTTATTTATTTATTTATTTATTTGATAGAGAGACAGTAAGAGAGGGAACACAAGCAGGGGGAGCGGGAGAGGGAGAAGCAGGCTTCCTGCTGAGCAGGGAGCCCGATGTGGGGCTCAATCCCAGGACCCTGGGATCATGACCTGAGCCGAAGGCAGATGCTTAATGACTGAGCCACCCAGGCACCCCTTACCTATGGATCTTTGTGTATGTCCTTTCCTTGATCTTGAACATTTTACAGCAGCTTTTGCTCTTTATGGGTTAATGAATACTCTTCCTCTGTGACGTATTAATAATTAGGGGAAGGAGGTGGAAGTTTGGAAATTGTTTTAAATTATAGGTTAGCTTAAGCCTCTCTGACAGCATGGTCCTAGATTCTAAAGATGAGAATACATTGGCTATCTAAGAAGAAACGAGAAGAGTCCAGCAAGGGCATAGTTCCTAATTTGGGGAAGATTATGGAGTATTTAAATAATAGAAAGTCAGTATAGCTGAAGGACAGTAGAATGGGGGGGACCACGGTAGGGAGAATGATAAAACGCGAAGCTAGAAAAGTACAGAGTGTCTGAATCCTGTATGGCATTTTTTAGTGTTCTTAAACCCAGTTTCAACGTGGGGTAGGAAGGCTCCCCGACTTCCAACATTTCAACAAGCAATGCTCCATACATCTACAATTCAAGTCCATTCTCACACTCTATCCAGAGGTAGCATCAGATTTCTCAGGTTAAGGGTTCAGTTCTACAAGACTCTCCCTAAGCTCCTTATGTTCACCAACCCAGAACCTTTCAGAATCCTGTCCTCTTAGGGTTTTATGGAGGCTTCATTACATAGGTATGATTGATTAAATAATTGACCATTGGCAATTGATTCTACCTCCAGCCCCTCTCCCCTGTCCAAAGGTCAGGTGGATGGGACTGAAAGTTCCACCCTTCCAATCCTGTGGTTAGTTCTCCTGGCAACGAGCGCCCGGCTCTTAGGGGAAGCCCAAAAGTAACTTCATTTACATAACAAAAGAGAGCTTTATTGCTCTCAACACTTCAGAAACTCCAAAGGTTTTGGGAGCTGTGAGCCAGAAACTATGGATGAACACCAAATGTATATTTCTTATAAATCACAATATCACAGACCTTTCCAATGATTTTGGATTTTAGTCTCAGATCACTTCTAAACCACTGATAAATTTTAATCAGGTAAGAAGCTTAATCTGAAAGATTTTTTTGAACTGATTGCTCTGTTTGCTTTGTGAACCAGGGATAGATATAAGGGAGGGTAAAATTGACAGTTTTGAGACTAGCTGGAAAGTTATTATGGTATCCAGGAAGGATATGATGATGGCTGGGTTAAGGTGGAAGCATTTGAGACAAAAAAAGCTATTAATATAGGCTATAATTTAGAAGTGAAGTCAAATAGGACTTGGTGATGGATAGGGAGTTGAGAAAAATTGCCTCGCATTTAGGCAGAGAATTTCAGAGAATGGTATTTTTCTACATTTTTTTTCTTTTTGTCTGAAATAACTGATAGAAAAGAAATAGTAATAGACACCCCAAGCTTTCCACTCACTTATTTTGACAGTTTTTCACCTTATTAGTTTAGCTGATCTCTTGGCTACACAGTTCATTCGTTCATGAATGGCTGCAAGATGCTTATTATTCACATCAACTAAATAAAGTGGACTGCAGTAGATGATCTTGACAGGAGAGAGCAATAGTTTCATCAGATTCTCATGACTCCTTATTTTCTCCTCCCCACCCACCCTATTCACACTTTCCTCAAGAATTATTTCAAATAATTTTTGCTCCTGCCAAATGTGGCTTTCATGACCCACCATGCTCACAACCAGATTTGTCTTTCAGGCTTAGTTTCTCTCTTCTCCTTATATATCCCATGTTTCAGCTAAAAATAGCTCCTCTGTTTTCCTTGAGTACTCCAGAATTTTACCATCCTCTTGTCTTTGCTCCTTTAGTCTTCCAAATGACGTATTAGAATGCCATCTCTCTAAAAACGTTCTACCATCATCAGGGCTTGGAGTGACAGTAATGCATAGTGTCTAGGAGAATTAGTTTAAGATACGTGGGTTATAATCTTGCCTCTGTTACTTATTAGACATGTAGTCTCCAGCAAGTTGTTACCTTCTTTAAGAGCCAATTACTCTTTCTCTAGGATGGGGAAAATAGTAGTATCTGCTTACAGTGTTGCTCTAAAAATGAAGTGATATAATGCATGAACGCACTTCATAACAGTGTTTCACATAAATTAGGTGCTAAATTAATGGTAGGTATCAATATCTTTATTGACGCTCCCTTCAAATGCTATACCTATATGTGAAAAACTCATGATGTCAGTTTGTACTATCAACTTGAATATGATGTCACGTGTTACAATTGTACATATATGTTTGTATATATACATGTGTACATATGCATATAAATGACCAAAAAATGATCTTTTACATTTTCACTATTGTAATTATACGTCCACATCTCTTACATACTTCTTAGCACATCCCGTTGTGCGTTCAGATTGTGTATGTACCAAGCACACAGTCATTTCCTGTGCTGAACATTTTCTCCTCTGCCTTCCATGCAATTCTTAGGGAACTTGCTTATGTCCTCTTTTTACATTGTTTGTACCTGCAACTCCTGCTAAATGAGAGTTAAGCCACAGCTCTCACCCACTCTGTCACAGGTAATTGGATTTGGATGAACCTTTGGCCCTAGTTCTTTTAGGGACATTCTTTCCTTCCATGACTTAGAAATCAGAGTCTGAGGACAGAGCACCAGGCTAAACTGGAGCAGCAGAGCCAGGTTAGACTGGCCATACCCAGGTCTAATACATTCCAAAATAGAGAAAGGCCTGCTGGACAGTGACAGAAGAATGTCATTTGTGTGTCCACAGAAGGGATGCAATCCTCTATTGACAGATAAAATCATCTTGGTTCATAGCTTTCTTGCTGCTGATGTCATTCCATAATTCATCCTACCTACACTTCTTGCCATGTCTCTGAGGAAGATACCCTGTGCACTTCCAAGAAATCATCCCTGGTTTTAGTAGTTTCTCTTGCTAATAAGTAAACCATTCCTGTTGAAGACCATATGCAGACCTCCTTTCCCTCTGCATGCTCTTTGCTGTGCCATATTTTCATCTTCTCTCATCCACAGCACCTCGCTCATTGCCTCACACAGTATAGCAGTAACAATCCAGATAGTGCTCAGTTATTTTTACCACTTCTTGATAATCTTGAATTTAACACCATATTGCTCACAGTGCTGGATCAGACTTATTTAAAAGTGAATTCAAACTAATTTCCTCTGAGAAATGTGGTAGCATTGAGATTTTCTCTTAAGGCCCCCTGGATTGTGGTAAACCTGAGTTGGGAATTACTAAATTGGACTAAAGTATAGTAAAGAGCATAACTGGCTTTTCTTATAGTAAGTCACATGCATGTGGAAAAAACAAGGATACTTCCTGGATCATAATCTTACCCTGGTAAATAATATTTTTTCTGAAGCTGATTTGTATTCCAGAGGTTTCATTTGTTAACCAAGGAGAAAGCAGATCTTTCTGTGTTGCTGGCACAGAAACATTCTAAATTTCAGATGCTAAATCCCAAATGAATATTTCAAAGCTTTCATGGATGTATGTTTTATAAACTACAGTTTATGTGGAGTAGAAAATAAAACTTTTGAAATATAACTGAAAAGTCCCAGTCCTGTGAAGATGGCAGTGTCATGATTCTAAGAGAGAGTTAATGAAAAGTTGCAAAGTACATAAAGAATCTATCAGAGAAAATGGAGAATAGATATTACCAGTTAGGGTTCAGGAGTGAGGCAGTTAAATTCTATAAAACTAAATAAGTTCTATAAAACTGATCATTAGTTATATAATTCTGAGCTAGTTACTCAGCATCTCTTAGACTCAATTTCCTCATGTAAAAAAGTGGAATATGGGTGCAAATAGTACTTAAAAGCTTTTTGGGAAAACTATATCAGATTATTTAAGTACTGGGCTTACCATAATGCCTGGCATGTAAAAAATCTCGTAATTCATGTGGGTTTATTGTTGCTGTATCATTGTAATCATAGACAGATTTTCACCTGAATTCACTTGTTCCGTGGCTCTGAATAAGAGTTGGGTGGGAAAGACTATAAAATTGCATGTATGACAAAATTTATGTTTATAAATAAGTGATGAATAATCATTGAAAGGGCAAACACCACAATATTAATGGATATCTTTGTTAAGAAATAAGGGTAATACATATTCTTAATTCTTTCTACATACATTTTCCAAACTCTCTCCTGACCAAGATGGCCTTCACATTCCCCTCAGCTTGATTAAACTTTAGACTGGCTTCTTCCTGACCATAGGACCCTGACTGCCCTTTTCTTAGAGCACTTACTTTAGAAAATTTGCAACTCTACATTCTTTCTCTGTCACTCAGAGTTGTAAGTCTTCCACAATCCAGAATGTCTCTCTCAGGACATGGGAGCGTACCTTTGGAATGTATTTACTGAAGGGCATAGAGCTCCTATCTCCCAGTCTCTGTGGGAGGATAGGAACCTAACTTCAAGGAGGGATAATTAGCAAAGACAGATGGCCTAATAACATTGAGAGATCTCTGTGATATGTCCTCTCATTCTTCTCCATTACCTCAGCCTGGCCACTGACAAATCCTCCTTTTGTTTCAGTGGAGTTGTGTTCAATTTCTCTTCCCTATTGCAATAGTCTTGAATAAAGTCTTCCTTCTTGTTTACCCTGTGCAGTACAATTTTTTTTCTTTTATACTAAACATATTTATGGTAAAAATGAAAGTACAGGGTATGTTTTTGAGCATGTGTGTGTGTGTATATATGTGTGTGGACATAAAAGAATATTTGTAGCTAAAAATCCTAAAGAGGAAGTTCAGTCTTTTCAAAGTCATTGCCCTCACTTTTTTCTTTTTTTTTTTTTTTTTTAAGATTTTATTTACTTATTTGACAGAGAGAGAGAGACAGTGAGAGAGGGAACACAAGCAGGGGGAGTGGGAGAAGCAGGCTTCCTGCTGAGCAGGGAGCCCAATGCGGGTTCGATCCCAAGACCCTGGGATCATGACCTGAGCTGAAGGCAGATGCTTCACGGACTGAGCCACCCAGGCGCCCCTCAAACTCATTTCTTAGTAAATTATAATGACTGTTTCGGCAAAAACTGCCACTTCAAAAACTCAGCCATAGGAATGCGTTGAAGTGTCCGCCCCAGAGACTCGGCAGCTGATCGGTTTCTAAAGCATAGACCTCCAGTCCCTATTGGCTACTGACTTACAGAGTGGCATTCAGCAAAAGACCTGGTCTGCATCCTGCCTGGATCTCATGTTCCTATATCTGAAGAGAAAGGGGGAAAAAGTTCTGAAAAGAAGGGCAGAATTAGAAATTCAAAAAAGCAGAACATATTTTCACCTAGAAAGAATTTCCCTCCATTAGTTTGCAAGATAGATTTGCATTATAGGCCATAGTTTGGCTGGTTCGAGCCGCACTCTAAACTGGCCTGGCTGCCAGTGTTCTGCCTCTAGCTGTCTTCACCTCATCTGTAAAATGGGAATGATAATAACAACATTTACAGCACAGATTTGTTGTGACGATAAAAGGAATTAATATGCATAAAGCACTTGTGCTTTTTTTTAAAGCACTTGTACTTTTAACTGAGCCTTGTACCTAGTACTTTGATGTCAGCCCTGCTTTATTTTATTGCATTATTAAATATATTAAAACATTGCAAGGAGGAACATACTGGCCACTAGGCAACCTGATTTGAACATGGGAACTGAGTCTCTTAGGAGTTTCTTGCGGCCAAATCGTAGGAGTTTATTTATGACCATGGCTATACCAGAGTCACATGTAAATCTGAGGTCGAGAAATTGCAGGGGCGCCTGGGTGGCTCAGTTTGTTGAATGTCTGCCTTCGGCTCAGGTCGTGATCCCAGGGTCCTGAGATTGAGCGCCACCCTCAGTTCCCCCCAGCATCAGGCTCCCTGCTCAGTGGAGAGTCTGCTTCTCCCTCTCCCTCTGCCCCTCCCCCCAGCTCATGCTCTCTCTCTTTAGCTCTGCTCTCTGTCTCTCTCAAATAAAAAAAAAAAAAAATTCTACATGATACCTCAAAAAAAAAAAAAGTAATGTTAGCGAAGAAGGAAGGGAGCAGCATGTAATATTTGAGTAAATGGTGTATCTGTCACAATCTCTTTTCAGGGTAATTAAGTGTTGTCCCTCAACGTAGATTTTTTTTTGGTGGCATGTGTTTTATCAAATGTTGGTATCATAAAATATTAGACCAATTTTCTATACTTGTACTTCTGGATTGTTCTCAATTTTTCATCATGATAATAAGCATGATAAACATAAATATTATCTAAACTCAAAGGAAATAAAGGCTTTGCTGATAAGGCTTCAGTCTTCAGCAGAGTATTTTATATATTCATATTTTTTTCTTATTTCTGGTTAATTTTTGAAGGAGTTATTTTTCAACCCACTTGTATTTATTTGAAGGTTCATGTGAAATTTATGCATCCATGGTTTCATACCTATTTATTTATACTGAATAACAATGTGTGCTTTTTTATGATCTCTATGTTTATTCTAGTATTTTGTAGAACAACTAATAGTTAGATGGCTTTATTTAGGAAAATTTAGGCCTTCTGAATTACCACTTCTCATAAATTTAATAATATTTTTGTCCAAATTTTGAATTACCATGGTTAATAAGGTTTAGGGAATTCAATTAAAACTAAGCTAAATGAAATAAGGGATAAATCAGCATCATTAAATAGCTGTTGATAGCCGAATTTGCCAGAGTCCATTTCCAGGCATAATTTGTCCCCAATCAACAACTAATTCAAATGTCAAAGTGGATGGTTTTCACTTGAATTACAGATTTCAGTTAATTGCATAATGACATTAAATATCTTATTCCATTAAAATTGTATCTTTGTGATATTTTTTGGAGGAGATTTGAATGTAACAGCCAGTTGGACACTTCAAAGGAAGAAAATAGGACCCCTGAGGCTTTCACCAAGGCCAAAAATTCTACCCTTGACCTTACCTGTATCTCACTCTGCTCTTACTCTGCCCAACTCTGATTTCCACTTTACTTTGACTCACTGTTGAAAAATTTAATTTTTAATTCCTTAAAACATCCTCATCTCAACTGATGCTTTATTTTATTTTATTTTCTAGAAAAGTTAAAAGCTTCTGGAGAATAAAGGCTATGATATTATTTGACTCTGGTCTTAAGAAAGTAAAATTCAAGGCCACTGATTCTTTAGGCCCTGAGTTTGATGAATTCTTTTCTGTACTCAGATATTTCTTAAGGCAACAAAAAAAGTAATTTGGTAATCTTCTTCTCACTCTTTTTTTTAAACTTCTTTTAAAACTTTAATTTGAAAAAAAAAAAAACTTTAATTTGACTAATTTCAGGGTCAAGTATAAGGAAGAGACTTACCATAAAAAGGAATAGAAAATAATCTAGCATACAGACATGGTTAAAACTGTGTATCATTCCCAAAAGGAAGCTATCACAGGCGATTTGAGTAGTGGTTAAGAACAAGGACTCAGGAATTACACAATCTTTTTTTTCTTTTTTTCTAAATGTACTTCCATCAATATTACAAGGAACAGCCTTTGTTCAGATGTGTGATTATATCTGAGGGATGCATTTCTAGGTAGAATTGCTGAGTCAGGGAGATGGTACATACAGAAATGCAATTGCTATTGCCAAATTACCCTCCAAAGGGATTGCAGCAGTCTGTAACTCATACCAAGAATGAATGGATGTGCTTGTTTTCTCACATAGCTAATGCTACTGGGTATTAGAAAACATTATGACTTCATTAGTTTGATAATTGAAAAACTGTGGTCTCTTTGATAGTTATGTTACGTTTCTTTATGAATGAGATTATTTACTTTTTAAAAGTCAAAGTAAATCTATGCAGCCTTTCTTAGTGCACCTGCATTTCAACCTCAAAGTTTTATGTAATAAATATATTTGAAGATATAAAATACACAATGAATAATGCATACAATGCTAGAAAAAGCATAAACACAACTAAAAATTCCCTCTGTTGTAACAATGTTTTTGAAATCGTGAATAGCATTCATCAAATTTTTAAGTCAGCTAAACACTGGCCAAATTTTACACAACTATTATAAATTTTCCTAAATGCACACTTCTGCTTATGTTCTATTTAAGTGCCATACTTTACTAAAATATCTGAAAGTGGCTAATTTTGAAACAATGGAACTCTTTCAGTGTTTTGGAAGTTTAATTTATGAAGTGTCTTGTCACTTCAAATTAAAGTATAATTTTGATCTTAGTGGTAATAATATATTCATTTGGTGTATTTTTCCAAGAAACGTTTACAATCACTAATAGAAAGAATATATGAAATGCTATTTTTCAGTAGTAGCAACTATGGATGTTGATAAAGTTTTGTTCAAATAATTTTGATTTTAAAAATAATATATTTCTGGGGCACCTGGGTGGCTCAGTCTGTTAAGCGTCTGCCTTAGACTCATGAGGCCTGAGCCACCAAGTCAGCAGGGTGTCTGTTTCTCCCTCCCCTCTGCCCTCCCCTCCCCAGACCTCTGCCTCCCCACACCCTTGTGTATGCTCTCTCTCTCTCTCAAATAAATAAATAAAATCTTTAAAAATAATGCATTTCTAATCAGATTATTTGCTTATCAAAGAGGCACTAATTATTGAGAAAATAACTAGAGTGGACTTAAAGAAATACTTATTTTTATAGTCTAGGAAATGAAAAATTTGAAAATAAGTTTTACTCCAAAAATAAATAAACACTTAGTTTATTTAAGGAGATAAAGAAATCAAGAGTCAAATTAAAGGAGACACTTGCAGTCTTGACTAAAACCTATTTTTTCTCAAGTACATATTCAGCTAGAACCTTAGTTTCCCAAGCCTTCTGCGATTAGCAATGCAGCATTTATCATGAGTTTCCCACAGTGCACTTAATAAATGGAGTTACACTTTTGAAAAAAAAAAAAAAAAGGATAAAAATATTTTAAAAGACGACTTACCAGTTTCACTTACAGAATCCCCCTGCCCCAGAACCAGGGAGTCTTTTTAGCATTATTCAAATATGAGGCTCTTTATTCTTGGAACATCCAGACACTCTTGACTGGACTATCTACATTTTCCTCATTTCTTTCCTCAGCAGTACCTCCATGCAAAGATAGGCAAAGTATAGAAAAGACCACGAATCTCAAATCTGCCTAATATTTTCTGAGGCGTTATCAGGGAAACGCTTGAAATAAAAAATGATTCAATCTGTTGAGTTCAGAAAATTAGCTGTGCATTTAATAGCTCTGCGGGATCCTATTCAAGGAGAATATTCGGGGCTTGGTTTGTTAACAAAGTCAGGCTTGATTCAGTGAGACTTCCCATAGGAAACTGGGAATGGTAAAGCTAAATCGACATCTTCATAGGAACGCTAGAAGTTATCCCGGAAGCAGTGGTAGTTTCGCATTCAGTGTTCTATATTTATTATTGTCCGTTAAATAAAACTGGTATTTTCCTCCAAATACCATTTGTCTTTCTCCCACTACTACCTGCTTTCTTGTTTCCCCTGGATCTCATTATTTCTCTCTGTGAGGGCATCCCATGTGGTGTGTAAATCTGGAATTAACCACCTCCCTCATCTTGAACTAACAGGAACAGGATTGTTTCTCTCGCTGGGGTTGGCAAACTTTCTGGAAAGGGTCAGACAGTAAGTAAAGTTTTGACTTTGCAAGTCGTATGGTCTCTGTTGCAAAAATTTAACTCTGCCATTTTAGCTTGAAACTAGCCAGAGAGGAGATGTAAACAAAGGGGCATGGCTGTGTTTCAATATCACTTTATTTACAGAAACAAGCGGAGAGCCAGGTTTGACCGAGGGGCTTTAGCTTGCTTACCTCTGCTTCTAACTCAATACTCAAGTAGTAAATCAATTTCGAATCTTTTAGGAGAATTGATACCTTTAAATTTAGGCTTTTACGAGGATGGCGAAGAAAATCGTCTGGAAACTTCTCCATATCCTGTTTCGCAGCCCAGTGGCTCAGAGCTTATAGGGAGGAATTTTATATCTGAAAGAAGCAGTGCCCTTAGTTGAACACTAACTGCAGCATCCCTTTTGTCAACATTTAGCAAATTTAGTAGAAGGGGCACTGTGTTTACCTAGTCAGTGTCCCTTCCACCCTCTCTCCTTACTAACAGAGCTGGGATTGATTTGAGGGGTGGCTGTAATCCTAGCTGAAAACCTGGATTCCCCATACTCCTGACTTAAATGCTAAAAGCATGTGACGTCCTTCTAGCAAATGATATGCAAATGAAGTCTACTTGGTGCAGTTTCCAAAAAGCTGTTGTTTATAGGACTTAAGGAAAGTACAGAGTCAGCTTTTGCCCTTAGCTCTTCTTTCTCCCTACCTGGAATGCAGTTTTTTTTTGTTGTTGTTTTTTTTTTTTATTTTTTATTTTTTTTTTAAAGATTTTATTTATTTATTTGACAGAGAGAGAGATAGCGAGAGCAGGAACACAAGCAGGGGGAGTGGGAGAGGGAGAAGCAGGCTTCCCGCGGAGCAGGGAGCCCGACACGGGGCTCGATCCCAGGACCCTGGGATCATGACCTGAGCCGGAGGCAGACGCTTAACGACTGAGCCACCCAGGCGCCCCTGGAATGCAGTTTTGATGTCTGATATTTCTCGGGTGTACTGCAGCCAGGATGATAAAGCCACATGTCTTAGTTGGAGGAAACTCAAAGCTGAAAGGAGATTGAGCTATGGCCTTTCTAGAGAAGGTTCAAGGACTGTGCTATATGCTTGAGTATGGATTCTTGGATTAGCGCAAAATTAACCTGATTAGAGTAAGCCGCTGCAGACGAGTCTGATACACACAGCCCAAATGAACGCTGGTGTCTTTAGCTTTAAAATATCATCTCTATTTATTGTGTAAGAGTAACATGATCCAAAATTCAATTTTACACCAGAGTCTAATTTCATTAATGTCTCATTTCTGTTCCTGTCTCTGTTTTAAGAGTTTCTTCTCAAAGACAGTTCTATTTCAAAATAGCATTTGGTTAGGAAATTGAAGAAATCTCGAGAACACTTTCCCTGTACTAAGACAGTCTTCGTTTGCAGGTATGTTCAGAATTAAATAATTCTGCCTGCAATATTCTCAGCAGGTGTCACTGACCCTAAACTCGGGTATGAAAGAGTGGGAGGATGAAGTAGAAATGGAAAGAGCTTTTGAAAATCAATATAATACGAGGCTGTACAAGATGCCACAATATAAGGAGTTGCTCTTGAAGAAGCAGTGGGATGGTGGGGTCAGAGGGCATCAGGTCAAGTTTTCCTTAGGAACTGAATGGGGAGCAGGTGACCATGAAGGAGTCATCTAGCCGGGAAATAATGCTGCAGAGCAGATAACAGCCTGTTAAATAAAGACGGCATCGTGACAGCAACTGCACAGTCTGCGGGAGGACAGAGCTCTGCCATGGGATTCTCGTAACATTTCCTTTTTAGACTCTTAGGGCTCAGTGCAAATCATTTATTTCCTAAAACTTTCCCTGAAAGAATGTGATTGATTCTTTTGATCTTTAAAAATAAACAGATAGGGTCACCTGGGGGGCTCAGTTGGTAAGCATCTGCCTTCAGCTCAGGTCATGATCTCAAGGTCTTGAGATTGAGTGCTGCATCGGGCTCCCTGCTCGGCGGGGAGTCTGCTTGTCCCTCTCCCTCTGACTGCCACTCTGCCTGTCAAATAAATAAATAAAATCTTTAAAAAAATAAATTAAAATAAACATAGAAAATAGTCCCTTAAGGCCTTGTTCTGGTCCGCATGATGCCAAAGATAGAAATGAACTTCACAAAAATATCCTTAACCCATTTGATACCTTAACACATTAATCCTTTGAGACCCATTCTAACTCTACATTTTGACACTTGGAGGTGTTTCTAAAAGACAGAGATTTGTAAACTTTATTTGAACATTTTTATAGCATGAATAATACTTTATAAAGATAAATTATAAATAATTTACATACTAGACTAAAAAATGTCTGAAACATTCTGACACTCTCTACTTTTTCTCCACAGAAATAGTTGCAGTTTTGAGACCCAGTTACATGAGGAAAAAGTGTCTGGATTTTCTTAATCTACATTCTTGTGTTTCTTACATTGAATTTATTCACCATGGTCTAGACTGTGATGGAATGCAAAATTATTTTTTTGAGGTCTTATTAACTAATGATTAATCTAATCAGATGTTTACACAAGTCATAACCTTTAATTAATGAATTTCTATTTGTTCATTCCAGAAATGCTGGATTTCTCCAAACCTAGACATACTTTCTGCAGACACTTAATGGGAGTTAATACTATTCTAATATGGTGGGTGTGTTCTTATCATGCTGTGAACATGGAGAAGGGTGAGGATTAAAAGCTCCTTGAATTTTACTACTAAACCAGTTTGAAAAACAATTTGCATTCACTCATCACCAAAGCACTTCCTTTGTAATGCTGCTAATCATTTCACAACAACCACTAGAGATATTGACCTTGCTATCTTATTGGCTATATTCTTGCCTAATATAATGTGGCTCACAAAAGTACTAAAAACTTTATGCCATGGTACAGAAAATAAATAAACCCTACTGTTAAAAATCCAATAAATGTTTGTGCCTTGTGTCACAGCTGACTCGGCCTTGGAAGGGGGTGGCATGGTGGCTTGTCAGGGGCATCTACCTTACCCACCTGAGTATATTCCCCTCCTAAGCCACAGAGGTACCTCAGGCTATTTGGGGTTATAAAGAAATGTCTTTTATATTAACCACATTTTTAGGTTATTTTAGAATCTACAAACATCCCCAAACTCGCACATAACAGTGGTGTCTTCAGACCTGGCCTTATCTCTACTGAATATTGGGCCTGGTCAGTGAAAGAGTCCAGAAATGAGCCCAGCAAGGAATCTCTAGGTCCTGATTGTCACAGCACAGTGGGGTGACCATAAGCAATTAGATTTAGAGCCCAGCAATTCCTACTTCAGCAGGGATATGAAGAATCTTCCAGATACTGCTGTGAAGTATTTAACAGCATTTGTGAAGGAATGGATGGAGGCAGAGTATCAGCTCCAGGTTCATTTCTTCTCACCTATTTCTGGCTTGCTTGTGGCTCTGTTGGTCCTCAGAGGAGTAAATGCAGCCAAGGGAATATGCTCAGAAGCATTCATTCCGGAACACAGCAGGGAGCTCATCCTGGTGAGTAGCCCAGACTGTATCTTCTAAGAAGATGGGAGACCTTAAAATATTTTAGTTCATTTCACTATCTGTGTTTGTATAGCGACGAGATCACATAAAAGACGACATGCAAAAAAGCAGAAAATAAGGAAAGTCCCATTTCAACATGTAGAATTCTTCTGAGAAATAATAAAGACATTTTATATAATTTAATTCTTTTGTCTTGATCATATTGTTTTTCAAATTATGCCCTCTCCTGTTTTAGGTTATTGTTAATTATCTATAAATGTCTCCCAAATCATTTCGGTAAAAACATTTCTAAACAATGAACAATATCTAAGAACAGGGTAGACTTTTAATTTCACAAAATGAAACTATTATAAATGTCTAGAATTTTACATAAGCTCTTCTGACTTTTCCTTACTTTTATGAAGATCAGACATTCTGTTTTTAAGTCACAGTTCTTGGCTTGGTGTCTGCTTTGGTGTGGATCATGCCATTTAACCTTCTATGTTTGTTTCTTTGTCTCTAAACTGAGGTTAATAATTTTGACCTTTTGCATTGAGGTTTTGCTCCTCTGTGAAGAAAAACATGAATGCAAAGTACCCTGGGATCTATAGATGAAAATGCAGGGATGGAAAGAATTATTTTATTTAAGAGAGGAAAAAAGGTAGATACACATGAGTAAATCTGTTTCACACGTGCCGTTCTGCTCCAGTGAAGGTGAATGGAGAGTGGTTACCAGCGTGGGCAGAGGCTCACATGCATGTTCTGACCAGTACGCAATAATATTGGGGATATTACCATTCCAAGCACACAGAGATTCACTGACCTGATCAATTTGCTTCTTCATTTATCTATTCACGGCTGAATTCCACTTGCAAGGCATGTGCCAAACATTCATGTTGGCAGGTAGGGAAATAAAGATTGCTTAGTTTGTGCTTTGAAAATGAAGCTGAGAAAAAAATTAAATTCCAAATATTTCATAAATGTGTTTAAGCAACTATATCTCCATAAGCCTTATGTGACTTTTTGTTGAGAGCGAATGAAATGCATTGCGAAACTGGAGAAGATATGTGAGGACTGTTTTACTTCCTTTAACCTGACCCCTGCATCTGTCCTTTATTAAATTGCTTTTGATCTGGGCAAGGACCATGGCCTCTCTTCAGGACCAGGAAGACCATCTGTTCTGTACGTTCTCTTTTAAATTCCTTTGCAAAATACAAGGACATGAACTAGTCCCCATTTCCCTCTAGGAAATACTTTTACCCTCTTTCCTGATTGAGATCCATTTTAGATAATAGTAATACCCAAGAGCAAACTTCAAATAAGATTTATCAAAGAAAAGTCTGCCAACACATCATACTTGAATCCAAAATTTATAATTTTCTTCAGTAGTGAAGATCATGGACTTACAGAAAGTACATGTTTCGATGAAACATTATAAATTGTTCAAGACAAGGGTGAGGAACATACCCAGCACATTTCCTTTTCCTGTCTTATGGTGAGCGCTGTGAATTGTGTAAGACTGTTGAATCACAGACCTGTACCTCTGAAACAAATAATACATTATATGTTAAAAAAAAAAAAAAAAAAGGAAGAAGATAGCAGGAGAGGAAGAATGAAGGGGGGGAAATCAGAGGGGGAGACGAACCATGAGAGACCATGGACTCTGAGAAACAAACTGAGGGTTCTAGAGGGGAGGGGGGTGGGGGATGGGTTAACCTGGTGATGGGTATTAAGGAGGGCACGTTCTGCATGGAGCACTGGGTGTTATGAAATAACTGGGTGTTTATATGCAAACAATGAATCATGGAACACTACATCAAAAACTAATGATGTAATGTATGGTGATTAACATAACATAATAAAAAAAAAAAAAGAAGAAAAAAAAAGAATATGGTGAAAATGATGCTATGTGACTTCCAAGGACGTAGCTTCTGCTTGGCATTCTCCTTGAATTATTCATTCTGGGGTAAGCCAGTCACCATGTTGTGAGGATACTCATATAGCCTTGTGAAAAGGAGTGAACAAGCCACCTTGAAAGGGGATCCCTCCAGTCTCAGTTGAGCTTCCAGAAGACTGCGGCTCCACCCGACATCTAGACCAAACCTTCATGAGAAATCCTGAGCCAGCAACTGCTCAGCTAAGCTGCTCCTGACCTATAGAAACCTTGAGAGATAATAAATGTTTGTTGTGGTTTAAAAAAAAAAAAGAAAAGAAAAGACTACACCTACCAGTTTTGTAAAATCCAGATGAAAACTACTCAAACACTTTGTTTTCAGTAAGAATATCAATCAAGTGTTCTTTCTTAATAGCTCCCCATTGCCAGGTAAATCAAGGGCTTTTTATTTCTGCTGCTTCCCAAAGATCTATAAAATCTGACCATTCCTTACCTCTAAAAGTGATCATAGTTCATACCCGTTGAGAATTTGCTATATATCAGGTGCTGTGCTAGTATCTAAACTGATACTAACTTTTACCTTTATCAACTCAAATAATAATTCCAAGAACTCTACATGGCAAATAGTGATCGTTTGCCAAGTTACAAATGTGTAAACTGAAGTTTGGGAAGATTGAGTAAACTTCTTAGAGACTCAAAGCTAGTGAGTGACAGAAACAATATACAAAGTCATGTCTGACTGATTTCAGAATCCTTCTCTTAACCCCTACACTGTATTATCTATCATCCAACACCTCTGGACACCAGACACTTTGTTTTATTGCCCCCCATTGTTAGGTGTTACTCTCTGTCTTTCTTACTCCCCATCCCAGGGAGGTTCAACTTCACCTGCTCTAACCTATTCACCCCAAGTCCCTGCTGATAAGCAATGATTACTGAGCTTTCTGCAATTCTTTGTAAATGTGTGAGATAACAACTTTTGTTTTTCTGAAATATATTTGTCTTGTGCTGTTCTCAATAAGAACCAATCAACTCTATACTGTCAAAGAACTTTTATTTATTTTCAACTGCTTTGTTTTCTGTTTAGACTAAGATTACTGACAGTTATAGGACATGCCGTTTTTTTTTAAATAAGTGGATTTTTATTAGAACGGGAGAAGAAAAGTAGAAACTTGGGAAAACCCAAGCTAAAATATGAGGTTGGCAAAATTTGACCCCCAGATTCTTGGAAGTCTTCCTTATCTGTCCAGTTCTCTTTTCATTAGACAAGTGAACTGTTGGAAAAGTCTTTTATAATAGGCGTGATCACGTTGGTGTAACCAGTTCCAAAAATATGGTATTTGCGATTAACATTCTGTTGTTTGATGGAAGGTCATTGAAAACTCCTAATATAATTGTGGATTTAACTTTTTCTCTTTGCAGTTTTATCCATTTTTGTTTTGTGTATTTTGAAGCTTTGTTATTAGGCATAGAAACATTTAGGCTTATTTTGTCATTCTGATTTATTTACTCCATATCATTATGAAATAACCCTTTTTTTATTCCCGGTAATAAATCTGCTCTAAAATCTACTCTGCTTGATAGTGATTGAGCCCCTCTAGCTTTCTTTTCCCTGCTGTTGACATGATATATCTTTTTATATTCTTTTAACCAATTGTATCTGTATTTTAAAGTTTGTTTTTGTAGTTAACATACAGTTGGAGCTTACTTTTAAATCCAAACTGATACTAACTTTTAATTCCAGTGTTTAGACCATTTACATTTAATTTGATTAGTGATATGTTTAGATTTTAGTTGTTACCTTGCTATTTGTTTTGTAACTATCCCATCTATTTTACCTTCCTTTTTACTTTTTTTCTGCCTTCTTTTGGATTGAGTAAATGTAGTGATTTCCTTTTATCTTCTTTGTTATCCTATTGGCTAAAACACTTTGTTTTATTATACTAATGGTTGCCATAGAGCATACTGTGCACTTCTTTACTGATCACGGTCTGCCTTCAATTGTTACTCTACTATTTCATGTATTGAGTAAGACCTTTCAACATACTTGTTTTTTCTCCTCTCTTGGGTTTTGTGCTATTGTTGTCAAACATTTTAATTATAAATTTGTTATAAATCCCCTATTTATAGCTAAAACATAGCTATTTTTTTTTTGCTTAAATGTTCTAAATACATTCAAATACTAAGAAATAGGTCTTATTTATCCTGTAGTTACAATTTCTAGTGTTTATTCTTTTGTGCAGATGCACATTTCTATCTGGTATTATTTTCCTTTTGCCCAGTGATATTCTTTAACATATTCTGTGGGTGTGCTCCTGAATTTTTCCAGTTTTTCTTGTCTTAAAATATTTTTATTTTGGGGTGCCTGGGTGGCTCAGTCGTTAAGCGTCTGCCTTCGGCTCAGGTCATGATCCCAGGGTCCTGGGATCGAGCCCCGCATCGGGCTCCCTGCTCCACGGGAAGCCTGCTTCTCCCTCTCCCACTCCCCCTGCTTGTGTTCCCTCTCTCACTATGTCTCTCTCTGTCAAATAAATAAATAAAATCTTTAAATAAAATAAAATATTTTTATTTCATCTTCTTTAAAAAAAAAGATATTTTGGGGGCACATGGGTGACTCAGTTGGTTAAGTGTCAGACTCTTGGTTTCAGCTCAGGTGATGATCTCAGGGTCATGAGATTGATCCCCATGCCAGTAGACATGCTCAACACAGAGTCTGCTTGAGATTCTCTCCCTCTCTCTCTGTCCCTCCCCCTGCTCATGTGCTCTCTCTCTCTCTCTAAAATAAAATAAATAAAATCTTAAAAAAAAGATATTTTCACTAAGTATAAAATTTTATTTTGAGAAGTTTTTAATTTTTGTCAAGAAATTTAAATATGTTGCCTCACGTTTTCTCACTTGTATTGTTTCCAATAAGAATTCTTTTGCCATCCTACTCATTGGTTCTGTATAGCAATATGTCATTTCTCTTTAGATGTTTTTTTAAAAATTCCACTTTTTACTGATTTTTTAAAAAATTTGATAATAACAAGTCTTGGTATAGTTTTCTCATGCTTGAGATTTTGGGGGGTATCTATGGGTTTTTGGTTTTCAGGAAATCTGGAAAATTTTCACCCATTATATTTGCAAATACTCCCTCTCCCTTTTTCAGAGACTCCAATTGCACCATTGTCCAGCTGATCACCACCTTTTATCTACTTTTTGAGCTCATAGGATATAGTTATAACTGTCCTAATGTCCTTTTCTGCCAATTCTAGCATCTGATCAGTTCTGTATTGGTGTCAATTGACTATTTTCCTCATTTTAGGCTGTGCTTTCTTGATAATCTTTGCATTCCTGATAATTTTTGATTGGTTGTTAGATGTTATTAAATTTTCCTTGGTTTTGCTGAATATTTTTGTATTCATATAAATTTCTTTAAATTTGGTTCTGAAATGCAATTAAGTTACTTGCAGTCAGGTTTATACTTGGATCTCTTGCTTTTATGATTCGCTAGGCAAATCAAAATTAGTCCTCAATCCACAGTAAATTATTCTCTACTGAAGCAAGGTTTTCCTGAATTCTTTTTTTTTTTTTTTTTTAAGTAGGTTTATGCCCAGTATGGAGCCCAACACAGGGCTTGTACTCACAACCCTGAGATCAAGACTTGATCTGAGATCAAGAGTCAGATACTTAACTGACTGAGCCACCCAGATGCCCCAAGATTTCCCTGAATTCTAAACTCAATGTCCCATGAGTTTTTCCAGTTTCGTTGGTGAGAACAGGCGCTATTCCTGACCCTATATGAATACTAGGTGCTGCTGCCATTAATTCTTTCAGGTGGCCCTTTCCTTGGCTTTGAGTAGTTTTTTTCACGTAATTCAGCCTGCTGAAAATTTGAGGGGATCCCTCTTTAGATCTCTGGGGTTTTTCTCTGTGCAGCCTTGAGCATTCAGCATTTGCTAAGCCAAATCTGTGGCTAGATGTCTTTAAACAAAATCTCTTCCAATTTTCTGTGTTCCTTAAACACAGTTTAACTTTGCTGACTGCCTTAACACAACAAATCTCTACCTCCCCAGTCAGTCTTAACTTTTCCTCTATGCTCCAAACACATCTTGTGTCCACCCCTATTGAGAAACTCAATACCATTTTATAAAAATATTTATTCACTTGTCTGTCTTCCTTGAAGGGAAAATTATTGATTTGACAATTAGATGTCCCTATTATATAGTAGTAGTTAACAGTATGTGTTGTTGGGTAAATAAGACAGAATTCTCAATCATTTCTGTAACTCAGAGCTAGCAGTGCAGTTTGGGAATCTGGGATGCTCATGAAAGAAACAGAGGCATACCTGGAAGTTTCAAAGGAGATTCCAGTCAAGTGTCAGTTGTTGTGAGCAAATGAATACATTTCCTCTCCTAGGCTATTCAGGTTTTACATACAAGTAATATCAAATATTAAATAAATATAATATAGAGAGTTTATGTGGGCTCTTAAACTGTGTAGGACAATTTCCAAAAGATCTTTGCTCATAAGGCAAGCTTTTACTTCAAAAACTAGATTATTATGTATAGGGAGGCTAAGGAAGTGTGAGTAGGAGGGTAAGTAGGATTGGAGATTTTAAAAACCTTTCCCTTCTGACCATGGCTGTCTCTTAAGGCCTAGACACTCTGCTATTTATCAGCTCTAGAGAACTGTTGATTGTTTTTTGTTTTGTTTTGCTTTGCTTTGTTTTTTTACACATGGGCTGTAATTTTATTTCTTGAAATTTTCTGCTATTTAAAACCTCTAAAACTTTTGTCAAAAATTGAATCCATGTCTTTCTCTGATTGACTTATTTCACTCAGCATAATACCCTCCAGTTTCATCCATGTCGTTGCAAAGCATATGACCTCACTGATATGAGGAATTCTTAATCTCAGGAAACAAACTGAGGGCTGCTGGAGTGGTGAGGAGTGGGAGGGATGGGGTGGCTGGGTGATAGACATTGGGGAGTGTATGTGCTATGGTGAGTGCTGTGAATTGTGTAAGACTGATGAATCACAGACCTGTACCTCTGAAACAAATAATACATTATCTGTTTAAAAAAAGAAGAAGAAGAAGATAGCAGGAGGGGAAGAATGAAGCGGGGGAAATCGGAGGGGAGACGAACCACGAGAGACTATGGACTCTGAGAAATAAACTGAAGGTTCTAGAGGGGAGAGGGGTGGGGGGATGTGCTAGCCTGGTGATGGGTATTAAAGAGGGCACGTTCTGCATGGAGCACTGGGTGTTATATGCAAACAATGAATCATGGAACACTACATCAAAAACTAATGATGTAATGTATGGTGATTAACATAACATAATAAAAAAAAAATTGAATCCAGATTGACTCCACTGTTCCCCTTTTGGCCATTTCTAGTTCTGTGAAACTCTTTTTTCTTTTTTAAAGATTTATTTACTTATTTGAAAGAGAGAGAGAAAGAGAGAGAGAGAGCCGGGGGAGGGGCAGAGGGAAAGAGAAACTCAAGCAGACTCAAGCAGAGCCCACAGGGCTCGATCTCACGACCCTGAGATCACGACCCGAGCTGAAACCAAGAGTCGGACGCTTAACCGACTAAGCCACCCAGGCGCCCCTTGTTCTCTGTGCTTAGAATATCCTCTCTTTGAAAAGTTGGTCTTGCCTCCCTTTTCAGATACTTAGCCCAGATGTGGTTATCTGGCCGCCATCTCCCATAAGCATGTCCCCTTTCAGGAAAAAGCTGATAATCATTAAAGTTTGGGGCTCTTGCTTTATGGGTGGGCAATAGTCCAGTACTGCATTATGACCTCACTGGAGAGCTATGTGGTTTTTGCCATTCGTGGGAAATATCTTCTCTACCTGATTTGGAAAATGAAAACAAATTAAATGGATATAGATTTCAGACAGTTTGAAATCATTTTGTACGGGTTAAGAGAGACTAATCTTCAAATATCTTCTCAAGTCAGGATTAAGTGCCAAGCTTCAAGATGCTCATTTGATTGTGGCTGTTTCTCAATTTGTTCAATATCATTAGGTGTGTTTAGTGGCCAATTCTGAAGTAGAAATCCAAACAGGTAATGAGCAACATCCAATTTGCATGTAAGCCAATTGTTTTAGAGAAAAGATTAATTAAAAGAAGTGGTAGGTTAATTTAAATCAAGCAAGGCCAAGCATCTATCCTGAGTTTAAATCCCTGATCCATTTTTATCCTCCTGGATAGAAAATAGGAATCTGCATTGGATAAATACCTCCACCAGGAAAAAATGAATTAAGAATCACATTTAGAGCTTTGAACTAAATCTTTCACAATAACAGATGCTCTTAAATGAAACAAGCTCATTTCACCAAGTATATTTAATAGCATCAATTTTCATGAGGAAGAGTAAGTATGTTTTACAAGTTAGAGGGTGGGGGGCAATGTTGAGAGGTAAGTGCACCCTATAACCTCCTCTCCCTTCACCCATTCATATATCACACATTTTTTGACTTATGTTTTCACAGGCACATAAATGATTGCAGACATGTAGCCAGGGTGGCCCCAACAAGAACTGGGGTTCAGCTTGGCAGCACACTTCTGTAGTGATTGTGACAAGCTTTGATAAATAAGCCAGTTGACAACTACATTTATCTTGGAGAAGAGAGTAACATCAATGGAAAAAGCACTTTTTTACTCTGTCCATCCAGAAAGTTACCTCTGCACCCAGGACAAAGTTTAATAAGGAGCCTTATGGATGGAAAAAAATATTATTTATAGTACCCTTTCTGTTTTTCTTCTCTGTCCATAGAGACTGAAGGAATTAAAGCAACGGGAATTTGCTCGAAACGTAGCTTCCAAGTCATGGAAAGATGAGAAGAAACAAGAAAAAGCACTTAAACGGCTTCATCAGCTGGCCGAGTTAAGACAACAGTCTGAATGGTAAGAATTAGAGGTATCTCAGATGGTTCAAAACTCTCTTCAATCATTGGGGAAATGTCAAAGATTTATTTGATTCACTGTTACAATGTAAACAAATTATAATTAATTGAAACATACATTTGAGAGCAAATGGTTCTAGTAGTTAAAGGCTCATAAGTTAGTTCCTTTGGTATCTGACTTTTTTCTTTCCCAATATTGTTAATTTTATGTGCTCTTTAATGAAATGATCTAAGAATGATTCTAATATACTGGCACTTATTCTATCCAGTTGATTCAAGTGGACGCATTTAGCTCTTTAGTAATTATTTTAACTTTTATAATAATAATTTAAAAAACCATAAAGAACAGTGCATCTTTTTGGGGAGGAAATAAATCTGTACATTTCCCTGTACACACTTGAATCTGAAGTAAATAGCACTATCATTGTCCAGATGACAAGAGAAGATGTAATTAATGCAGTTAAATTTACCACACCGTGCCATTTAAATTGATAATTATAACACATGTTATACTAATACGTCCTTGTAGCTGAAAAATAGCTGTTTTACATAAGCTTGGAACTGCCAAATGTTTCAAAGTGAGGAGACTGTTACCTGGAACTCAATTAAATTTGCAGGTTGTGATTTGTGTTCATATGAATCATAATGTAGAACACCTAATGTAGCTCATTAATGCAGTTGACAGCAACCTGGTGAATTGTGAAATTTATAGTTCTGTGCCACCATTGAAACCCCTGTTGTTGAAATGAAAAACAAGATGCAAGAAATTTGGGAATGAATGACTCATATTATTGAGTGTCGTAAAATATTAGAGCTCACGTTTCATTCTAAGAAAATATTTATTTTAAGGATCAATTTACGAGTAAAAACACAGCATTCACCTTACATATGTCCATGTATTTGTATTTGTACCACTATCTTAGACTAATTTAATTAACTTATCAAAATACATAAAAAATAATCACGCAAAAATTAAGTGAGAAATTTGGTATAAAGAAAAAATAAAGTTTGAAAAAATATGTGTCCAGAGGTGAGGTTAATATAAAAAATGCATGCTCTGAGGTCCTCTACAATCATAGAAACAGGACACACAACTGGTATTGAGCTTTGTACCTGCCAACACATTGAGGATCTTATGCTATTCAAACACACTGTCAGTAAGATGCCAGATAGTCCTTGTCAAAACAGGACTCAGAAGAAAAAGTCTAATGATAATTGTGGTAGCATGAAGGAAAAAAATCTGAGGAATATGTTAATTCCTGGGTGACTTATTATGGTATTATAAGATTTTAAAAAAGAGGCAAACCTCACTATAGAGAGACAACTTTTAGGTAGGTCCTTTAAAAACACACGACAAAAAATCTGAGTAGACTTAATACACATAATTTTGGTTATTTTATTAGTAGAAAGTTGTCACACTTCTGCACTTCTACTGACCCATTCCATATTTTCCTTTGGGAGAAATAATGGTGGTGATGGTTATGATGCTTTTGTTTACAAGTGCTGAGTTTACAAAGCTACTCCTGAAGTATATTCCAAATTAAAACAAATTAAAAGATCTACTCGATGGGGGTTGAGCTGAAAATCATATTAGCTAAAAAAAAACACATACGTTATAGAATAGACATACTCTCCAGGTTCCTTTTTTTTTTTTTTCCACATTGTTAGGGAAATGATAGGTGTTTAGCTTTCCACATACAAAACTCGGAACCAGGAAAATTATTGCATTCTTTTCTGCTATCTGCCATCTGCCCTCCAGCCAATTGTTCTTTTTGCTTAAGCAGCCTCATGGCCTAAGGGAAGTCACTTAATAGAATTATTTAATATTTCCATCTTGGCAGCTGAATTGAAAAATGAAAGTAAGAAATAAAATGAAAAAGAAAAAAGATCATCTGTATTACTACCCCCCTCCTGAACAACATTTCTCTGTCCATTATTCTCATTACAAAGACTTCTAAGTAGGATGATGCAGATAACAAGAAAATTTTTCTGTGGTCCGTTAGAGAAGAGAGGAGAATTTACTAGTAATAAGAATATTCGAATTGGACTGATGGAAAAAAATGATGCAGAAAACTTGTAATGGATCTTATAAAGGGCAGTCAACTTTGGCCATCTCTTGAGTAATTCATCGCAACCTGGTTCCTCAGCAAGCCTAGTTATTGTATGGAGGTGGAGAGTCATTCTGTTTGTAAATTTCTACTACGTATGAATTTAAATAGAGTGTATATTGATATGGACATTTTTCCAAATTTCAAAAATTATAGGACCATTGACTCTGAGAATATGGAATTCCTTATGTAAGAGCTGGATAATGTGGGTCATTAGGATATTATATCATTTAAAGAAATTATGTTGTTTTGATATGTCTTGTTTCCTCTTTGGAAAGTATACTTTTTCACAGAAGATAATTAAATTGTGCATGTGTTTAGTTGCCAAGAATTAGAATTTTGGGAGAGCTACTAGAATGGACAATCTATTCATAAGAACGAAGGGGTACCTGTATAGTCACTTTTTTATTATAAATAAAAACAATTAGGTAAAAAATACAGGAAGAAACTAGAGAAAGTCTTAGGAAAAGGTGTAAAATCATAAATAAGGATATAACTATAAAAATTAAACCTTTAATTATGTTAAAAGGCATAAACTTCTATTAAAATAATAGAATTGAAAACCACAAAGATAGAAAAATAGGATTTTTCCAAAGTAATAAAAATAAACTAGATTTAAGATAAGGGAAATTAAAGTTTAGAAAGCAATGAGATAAAGAGTTTAAAGCATAAACATTAGTGGTAGAAGAGATTAATAATGAGGGTAAAATGCTAAAACTTCTGAAAAATATAATCATAACTGTGGATTGGATTATAAAGCGAGAACAAGAAGTAAGGACAAGAAGAGCAAAATATAATATGAAAACAATAAGAGGAAAGAGGATTAAAAATATTTAAAAGAATATAAAAGAAAGATGCTTACACATTAGAGAGATAAATGGTAAAATAAAACAGCAATACAGAAAAGAACATGAAGACTAACATAAATCAAAGCAAGAAAACACGCAAAACGGTACCAGGATAATAAGCAAAAATATTATTAAGGGAAAAATAGAGAGAGATAATATAAAAATAGTAAAATATCTGAGTCATAATGGAATCATGAGATGCAGAATGATAATATTCATGCACCAGGCTTTTGAAATAATTTCTGCTAAATGCAGATAGTAGCAGATTAATTGACATTGCTAGAAAAGGTAATTTAGCAGAAGTATAGCTCCCACTTAATCTAAAGTGTCTCTTTGGCCCTGAGGCAAAATCCAGAGCTGCAGATGTCTCTGCTCCTCATTCTTCTATCCCCAGGCTGCAGGCACTTTAAAAGACCAATAACTGTAATTAATCTCTGTGCTTTCTATTTCCCTTTATGTTTGAAAGAAATACTTAATAAGCTATCTTAGAGTGTTCCTTCCCTTTCTTTTTTGAAGTTTTTATTTAAATTCTAGTTAGTTAACATATAGTGTAGTATTGGTTTCAGGAGTAGAATTTAGTGATTCGTCACTGACATAGAACCCCCGGTGCTCATCATAACAACTGCCCTATCTTAGCATGTTTCTTCCCATTCTCATATCAAATATGCCTAAACACCCTCTCTAAAAAGCATTTTAAAAATGATCCAAAAAAAAGAAGATTAATGTGATGAGTAAGAAGCAAGTTTTCATTATGAAACAGTTACTGGAAATGTTCAAAAATTTATTTTCCACGAGACGCAAGGGAACGCTGTAATTCTAAAGCTACAGCCATTAGTTTATGAAGGGGGGAACAATCTGAAAGTATTAAAGAGTGAATGGCAGCTGAAAGTATTGTAAATTAAAATCCATATGGGCATAGTAAATGACTGGTTGGATATTGTAAAAAATTGAATTGGTAAAATAGAAATTAAAAGCAAGAAATTCTTTCTGAATGAGAGAAATACACTAAAGACACTGAGTACTGAGATAAATAAGACCTAAAAGATATATTGAGGAGAGCCAATACACTTAACATATAAATTCCCAGGTGAAAAACTAAGCAGAGAAGAAGCAATAATCAGAGAAATCAGAAGAAACTATAACTGAACTGAAGAAGTTGAATTGAAAGGGCCCAGCAGTACTAGCAAAAATTAACCCAAAGAAATCAATCTGTAACTATGGTCTGGTAAAATGTGATGCATATATATATGTATAATATATAAATATAATAAAAATAGATCCTAGATAATAAATACAATAAAAATACATTATAGATTGGAAATATAATAAATATATATACATAAGTGAAAAGGAAAATTGCAAAATCATACAAGTGCACCAGTGGACTCATTTCAAAAATGAATAAAAGGAGGCTAATTAAGTATTTTTCTACAATATTAAACCTGTAAACACGATGAAGCGAAGTATATGGAATTTGGTGGACAAAAGGAATGTTATTCCAGAGTTCTACGCTGATTGGCCAAATAGTCATAAGTGAAGGGAACAAGAAAGAACTTCTTAGAGAAGGGCTCAGAAAACACACCTCTCCATTAGAATTGAAGCTACATGTGGGAAAAGATATCACTTGTTTTGGTATTATATACTCAGGTAACAAATGACTGAATAAAAATAAAATAAAAACCTAAACTAGAAAAAAGCAAACAGACACACATCCAAGCATGTAGGAAAAGAAAAGGAAAAAGAAAGGCAAGTCAAAGCAAAAAATCAGATAAATGGTGTGATTTGTGTTGCCCGCCCCCCAGGAAGGCCAATGTAGTTTTAAGGTAGAACATTAAAGAGACAATTTTAATCTAAAGAGTTTCATCTCTTACGTGTACCGGTGTTTCCAGTTTTCTGATTGAATTACTAATTTAAGCTCCGCAGAATGAATAATCTTTACAAAGCTGTTAAAAGATAAAACATATATATGCATAAAAGGTAGAAAGAAAGTATTTTGGTGAGGAAGATGAAAAAGAAAAGATTTCAAAATAATTGAAGCTATGGAGACGGCTTGTAGATGTGTGTTACTTTATTATGCATTTGTTATAATTGGTCAAAATAGTGACCAGTCATGAAGAAAGAACTAGCCACACTGTTTCAAAGGGAGACAAACAGGAAGGAATTTTAAAACTGAGGCAACAAAAATCATAAACTGGTAGCCTTTATACAAAAAGGCAAATGAAATAAATATTTTTATGCTTTGGAAATGACTTTTAATTCCATTTAATTCCTTATTTAATGTGAAGTCACCGATTGAAAAACTTTGTGAAAGAATGTTAAATCTATATTCCAAAAAAATGATAGGTTCTGCAGGACATCTATTGAGATGTAAATGCAACACTTTATTTTCTTTTGCAGCACTAGCGTAAGATAGTCACTTGCTATTGCTTCTTGCTAATTTCAAAATTAGAGGAAAAAATGAAACAAGATGAAACCAGAGAGGGGGACAAACCATAAGAGACTCTTAATCTCAGGAAACAAACTGAGGGTTGCTGGAGTGGAGGGGGGTGGGAGGGATGGGGTGTCTGGGTGATAGACATTGGGGAGGGTATGTGCTGTGGTGAGCGCTGTGAATTGTGTAAGACTGATGAATCACAGACCTGTACCCCTGAAACAAATAATACATTATATGTCAATAAAAATTAAAAAAACACACTTAAGTGATGCATTTTAGAAATAGCCACTATGAAACATAGGTGTACTGAATTGTATAAATCCAGTGAAATGGTTATATTATAATAGACATAGTTTCATAAAATAGCATAACTCATCATAAAAACACTAAGAAATGTTTGCATATAGATAAGATTTCAAATCCAATGTCTTAATCATTTAAATGTTTATTGTATTTACAGTGTTTCTGGAAATGGACCAGCATACAAAGCTCCCAGAGTAGCCATAGAAAAGCAACTTCAGCAAGGAATTTTCCCAGTTAAGAATGGCAGAAAAGTATCATGCATGAAGAGCGCTCTTCTCCTTAAAGGAAAGAATCTGCCCAGAAGCATTTCCGATAAACAGCGGTCCACCATGCAAAACCGACCCCAGTTACAAATGGACAGACGTTATTTGTTCGGAAATCGGGTACCACAAGCCTCTTCGGATCTCAGCGGTGCAAACCACAGGACAGGAGTATCATTTTCTTTTTCCAAAAAAGTGCATCTGAAATTAGAATCTTCAGCCTCTGTTTTCAGTGAGAACACTGAGGAAACCCACGATTGTAGCAAGTCACCCATCTATAAAGCAAAACAAACTGCGGAGAAATACAAGTGCCGCAGGTTTGCAAATGAGGATACACATCTCACTAAGGAAAAAGATATAAACATCACCCCAAGTCAACTGGAAAGTGTCTTACACAATACCTTCTCCATAAGATCTCAGATCGTGCAAGACAAAAAAGACTCTATTGATGAAACACTAGAAGATTCGATTGGCATTCATGCTTCATTCTCTAAATCTGATATTCATCTTTCAGATGTGGATTTTACTCCTTGCAGCAGAGAAAAAGAAACTAGAAGTACGGTGAAGAACACTTCGGAAAACTGCATTCATCACTCATGCCAAGCAAATGCTTCCTCCAGCCCACCAAATATTTACAAGCACAGTGATGCCAGGATATTTGAATGTCTGAATGAGTTTCCATCACTGGAGCCAAGAAAGCAAAACAGGACAGTGCTTCTGAATCCCAATTCCAGAATGGAGAAGGGAGAAGAATCTTTAGATGAAACAGAAAGAGTTAGCAGAAATGTACAGAGGCTTGTAAGAGATGCGTGTCCCCATGATGTGAAGTCGAAACCATTGCCTTTTCTCCACGTACAAAGTAAGGATGGCCACACCACCCTCCAGTGGCCTACGGAACTTCTGCTCTTCACAAAAACAGAGCCCTGCATCTCTTATGGATGCAACCCATTGTATTTTGATTTTAAGCTTTCTCGGAACGCAAAGAGTGACCATGATTCAGAGGGCCTAAAAACAGAATTGATGAAGGAGCCCTCAGAAATGAAGACAACAATAGAGAGCCAAGTCTCAGGTTTAATTGAAGACCAACAAAAATTGATCCAAGAAGACGATCAATCTCTGAAACCAAAGATGATAGCTAATCCAGATTGGGAAAATTTCCAGAGAAAATATAATTTAGGCTACAATGATTCTGAGCCAAATATGAGTCAACATAATTTTAGAGCAAGTGATTTGGAAATGAAAAATCCTGAAGTGCCTGCTTACCTTGATATCTCTCTAAAGAATTGTGTAGAAAACAACAATAATAGTGATAATGAACTTAAGGAACCTTCAAGGGCCCATTGGCAAAGCTGCCCGAAGGTCATCCTAAATGATGCAAATGAGGGCCTAGCTTTTTCTCCTTGCATCTCGAGGACTAAGAAACCAAAACTGATTCCTTGTGATCCTCATTCGGATACTGAAGTTGGAAATCAGTTCACCTGGAATTCGAGTCCTTACCCAGTAAGGGGTCACGGTGATCACGGGAAGGACGTTAGTGTAATTTTGAATAGTAACCACATTAGCATGGCCAGCAGGGCTTCCGGACGTAGAAACAAGAGAGATTCTCCAAACTTGTCTCTGAGTAGACTTTCTAGCCCTTCAGACACATGCTCTGGCAGTACATCCAGCCTGAGGAGTGCTTGTTCAAGTGCTCAGTCCGGGGATGATGGCAGCGGTAGTTTGCTCTTCTTTTGTAAAAGAGAACACAGCTCCATTGAAAGGCACAAAGGGGGACAGCAAACACACAACTGCCCCTGCCCGTCTGAGGAGATGGTCAAGGGCACCTGCCTGCCATCTGAAATACCGAGAGATCAGAACTGCAGATCGTGGGAATCGGCTAAGAATGAAAAACACTCCACTCATAGATACGGCCGCTGCAGACAAAGATCTAAACTGGGCAAAAATCAACAGCAGTTTTCAGGGGCCAAATCCAGGAGAATCCCCCACTGTGATTCTAGCTCACAGATGTCCTGTCCCGGGAACAGTGAAAAGCCACCAAATTGCCAGGGACCTCGGCATGGCAGATGGGGCTCTTACTCAGGAGAGAGTATTTATTGCTTAAATAAAAGCACGAGAAGTCAAGAGTCTTTGGACAGCCCTCATATTTGTGACCTGGGAAAAGGAAAATCCGTGCAGTATAACTCTGGGAACATCAGCTGCCTTCTGAGGAACTGTTCCAGCAGCCCTTCTGAAACCACGGAGTTGACAGAAGGAGAGAGGACTCCCCTGACAGCCAAACACCTTTTAGAAAGAGTGCAAGCCAAGAGGTGTCAGGAACAATCAACCAATTTTGAGGTCTCTTCAAAGAACCGTAAAAATGAATCAGAGGCTCATTCACAAATTCAATGCACAATTCAGTTCACACCCCTGGGCTGTCACCAACAAGCATTGCCTTTGTCTGAAAAAACACAGAACACAAGTAAGAAAGGGAATGATCAAGGCGGTGCGATTCAAAGGACTCTAGAGAAAGACCAAGTCAAAAGTTCACAGACAAATAATGTCACCGTTTTAGGAGATCCTGATTGTGATAACCATCTTTCCAAGGGTCTAATTCATGTAGTAGCGGATTCTCAGTCACCAAACATGAAAAAGAACCCAACAACAAAAGAACAAGTAAAACCTTTAATTAGTGAAGTCCAACGTTTTACTCAAAGCCGTGACCCAGTACCAAATGATTTCCCTGGTGCTTTTCCATCTAACAGATCTACCGGTGTTACTGATTCAACAGAGACCAAAGAGGACCAAATAAATCTAGACTTGTGGGATGTGAGCATACCTATGAATCATGGAGAGGGGGATATAAACTCTTACTCTGACAGAACTATGCAGAAGCATGACGAAGTAGAAGATGAGTCAGAAGTGTGCCATAAAGCAAGCTCGCCCCCTTTAATTCAACAGCCAATCACATTTTCTCCAGAAGAAATAGATAAATACAAGCTCCTACAGCTACAAGCCCAGCAGCACATGCAGAAACAGCTCCTATCGAAGCATCTTCGAGTTTTGCCTGCTTCGGGGCCGGCTGCCTTCTCCCCGGCCTCGGCCATGCAGACGGTCCCGGTTCACCAGCACACATCAATCACCACCATCCACCACACGTTCCTGCAGCATTTTGCTGTTTCTGCTTCCTTAAATTCCCATGGCAGTCCCCTCCCCATAGCTCATCTACATCCTCTTTCCCAGCCACATTTTACTCCGTTCACGTTTTCCCCTCTGACTCCCACCATCCTCCCAGCGCACCCCACTTTCTTAGCGGGCCATCCCCTGCATTTGGTCACCACCGCCCCCTTCCACCCGCCTCACATCACACTTCAGTCCCTGCCCTCCGCCACATTGATCCCCGCATTGTTTGGCCCTCACTTAAACCCAGCCACAGCTTCTATCATCCACTTGAATCCTTTAATTCAACCGGTGTTTCAAGGTCAAGATCTTTGCCATCATTCTTGCTCCAGTCAGATGCAACCGTTAAACGGAGTGAAAGAGGCCTTAAATGTATCATCAGCGCACTTGACCTAATAGGTGTCAAAGCCCCTCTTGAGGATAAATAAAATACATTGTCACTACCTACAAAAGTGATATATTTAAAGTGGTCTATCTGATTAAGGTTTTAAATATTGGTGCCAATTCAAAATGTGTCCAGTATATAAATACGAATGAATTGCCAATATCAAAATAGGAGCGTTTTAAGAATTTCTTTTAACTCACATAAATAACAGAGCAAATTTAAAATAAGTTTGTGGAAAGGTAAAGGGAAATGTGTTAAAGGTGTGTTTGGATGAGTTCTCACATAATGTTATAAAATGGTAACAGAAAACATTTGGGCAGATCACTGATACTACAAAGAAAATCAAATGGAAAATAATATTGTATGTTCTAGATGTTTGTTGAGTGAGTGAATGAATAGATTGCACAATTGGTTTTATGCATCAGATAGTAACAAAAGATCAGTGAAATAAACTGCTTATTAAAAATAATTCCAATGGTTAACTACTAAGCTTTCAATCAATATAATCTGTTTCAATCAAAATAATTTATATTTTCATAGGCAATAAGAGATGGCAAGAAATTTTCTGACTAATTCAAGTTGAAAATTACTCTTCAATGAAAAACAATCTTTACACAGATTGTATCACTGAGTTTCTGTGAAAAGTTGGTTTATCTTCGTTTCACACACATCTATGTTAAGAGAATTTTGTAACTGTAAGAATCACCAACATCTAAAATTAAGAATATTTAATTTTTGTATAAGAAAACATATATAAGCTATCATTAGTATTTGATAATGCAAAATAAAAAAGTAAAATATACTCAATACCATTTTGAATATATTGCTTAATCTTTCAAACATTACAGGGATTAAAATATTAAGTTTTCTTTATTCTACTCAAGAAATCTTACTGTGTTCAGCCAATATTATGTATAAGTAGAGAGATGAAGGTTTGGAAGTGTCAGAATTTTTACATGATATTTATCAAGAAAATCTTATAAATTATTTTGTGTATTTTACTCAATTGTAATAGATATCAGTAAAACACAGTGAATGGTGATGAATAAAATCACCATTCGTGTAATTTTGCAAACGATCTTAAACATTTATTCAAAATGTTTCCTGGCCCACAGAATCTGCATTTCTTACATCAGTATTCTAAATGGCTGTCCAGTTAGATTTATTATTTTATATTCGTAAAATGAAAGAAAAACTCATATGACTGCACATTTCCTATGAATATGAGTTTCAGAGAAAATCAACTAAGCAGAAATGGAGTGATCAGCCATCTACTGCGTGTATGATGATGTCAATGCTTCTGTTAAATGAGACGGGTGTCTTATTCAGCCTGGGTTTCACAGGGAAGAGAACCATCCTCACTGAAGTCCTATAGTGCATCAAGCAGAGTCAGGCTAAGCACCTGCTCTGTTATTTCACTTAATCTTCACAGATGTATTTTGAGATCAATGTTATCATTCCTCTGTACAGACGAGGAAAATGAAGTTGAAAGGATAAATTCTTAATACTTGGTAAATGATAGGAAAGGGTATCTTTGATACTGGGGAGAGAGAGGGAGAGAGACAGATAGGCAGAGACAGAGAAAGGAGATAACGTGATTTTGAAATTGTAACATAAAGAAAATATGTAGTTTCCTAGATATCATCAGAAAGTTGCAGGATGGGGATTTTGACTGAGATATGTCAGTAAGAATGTCTAATGTCTGAAAAGAATCGAAAAATGGAGGAAAGGCATCAAAAAGCAAAAACAAAAGCCCTCTATATTTGCATGGAACTTCATAAAAATCATTATAAAAGCACGAATAATAAACACTGGTTAATAAACACTGGGTGAATCCAATAGAAGTGAAATAAGCAGAATATTTATTACAAAAAATAAATGACAAATGGACCAGCAGATTAAAAAAAATAATGTGGATGACAATTTCCTAAAACAGATTACACAGTTGACATAGAGCCAAGACAAAGTAATTATGGGAACACACTAAAAGTCCTATTATGAAAAAGAAAGTACCTGATTAATTTCTATAATTGTCTTTGTGACAATTTAATCTCTTCAAAGGTTAGACCAGAGAACCTCTATTGGGCACTTCATTTTGACTAACAAGGACAGATTGATATGAGTTGATGGCATGGAAATGACTGTCCTGTATTATCAGTGATGACAGTGTTCACTGGCTGTACTATCTTGGACTATGGGAAAGCAGACTTCACCATTTAAATAAGAGATAACTTGTACCACAGAGTGAGAAGTTATAAGTTGTGTCATCACATGAGGAAAGCTACAATTATAAAATATTTCAATAAGGAGAAAAACAGTCCTTTAAACAATCCAATATAAACTGAATGGGGAAGACATTCAGAGTAATTTTTTAAGCGCCATACATCCATGGATCAAAATGAACCGAGATTAGGTTAATGTCTTTTTAGATCTCATTTATTGGAAATATCGAAAGAAGCTAATATTTTGCTTCTGCTTGCTGTTTACTGCTGGGGCAGATGATCTAATCAAACAAACAAACAAAAAACGGTTGTGTTACCTAAATCTGATTTCATTACAACTTTTCTATTAAGAAGACAGTTTTTCGAAGTAGAACTTTGAAAGGAACAAGAGGAGAAAGCAGAGATAAAACGCTTAAAAAATTCTGATGACCGGGATTCCAAGCGGGATTGCCTTGAGGAGGGGGAGCTGAGGGACCACCGCATGGAGATTAGGAGAGGGAACTCACCATGGAAGACAGAGGAGAGGAAGATGATTCTTTGGCTATCAAACCACTGCAGCAAATGTCTCGGAAAGAAGAGGCTCATCACAGGAAAGATGAAAAGAGGAAAGAGAAACGTAGGCATCGTAGCCATTCAGCAGAAGGGGGGAAGCACGCTAGAGCAAAGGAAAAAGAGCGAGAGCATGAGCGCCGAAACGGCACCGAGAGGAACAGGACAAGGCTCGCGGAGGGTGGGAGAGGCAGAAGAGGAGGGAGATGGCCCGGGGACACTCCAGAAGGGAGAGATTTTGTTAGAGGAGCACCTGGGCTGCTTAGTCGGTTGGGCGTCTGCCTTCGGCTCAGGTCATGATCCCAGGGTCCTGGGATGGAGCCCCACGTCGGTCTCCCTGCTCAGTGGGGAGTCTGCTTCTCCCTCTCCCTCTGTCTGCCACCCCCCGCCCCCACCCGGCTTGTGTTCTCTCTCTCAGTCAAATAAATAAAATCTTTAAAAAAAAAAAAAAATCGTTGTAGAACGATCATGGATAAGGAATTTGGAATCTATAGAGAAAATTATTTCCTGGCTACTACAAATGATTTGAATCTTCAGGTTTAAAAGAATTTTACCAGAGTATTAGAATTGCTTAAAGAGAGCATCATGGTAGCAACTGTCCTTGAGAAAACATGCAGAATCTAAGAGGAGCTAGAGTAAATATCTTTACTTTTATAAAGGGAGGAGCTAGAATAAATATCTTTACTTTTATAAAGGGAGGAATGTTGAATACAGATATTACTGATTTAAAAGTTAGCATATTCATAAATAAAATGTTAAGCAGAATGTCTAACGAAAAAGGAAGAGACAATCACTGGTAACTATTAAGAAAAAATAATACAAAAATAAATATTTTCTTTCTCATTTGTCCACTCTATTTTCATTCTCATTCAACAAATATATATTTAGGGCCATATGCTAGGCAGTAATCTAACTGCTGGAGATATAATAATGATCAAAACTAACAAAAATAATGTCAAATAGTTTAATTCTACTTGAGGCATGCAAACAAAAACCAGAATAGACAAGTGAAATATGTATTATGCCAGATGATGATAAATGCTATTGAGGAAAATAAGGAAGAAAGGCAGATAAAGGGATTCAGGTGATGTAGTGGGTAAAGCACTATTTTAAAAAGAGTATCAGGGGAAGTTTCACTGTGAAAGTATCTTTTCAGCAAAGACCTGAGAGAAGGAGCATTTCAGACTAAGACAGGACCAAGTTTCAACAACTTGTTGGGTGTGCTTACTATGCTCAAGAAATGGCAGGGAAACACTGGCTGCAAAAGATTTCAGGGGGAGTATTATCGGAGATAAGGTCAGAGATATAATTGTGGAGCAAAATCATGTAGGATCTTGTCCACCATTGGAATGACTGGTTTTATAGTGAGATGAGAAGCTACTGGAGAATTTTGGCAGAGGGGAAACGTGATTCGTCTTGGATTTTTACTAGGGTCATTCAGCTATTGCATTGTGAATAATCTCCAGGAGAGTCAAGGTTGAGGTGGGGAGGCTGATTAGTAGATTGGAAGCAGACAAGAGAAGGCAATGACGTGCTCAGCCATAGTCTGGTGGGAATGTTGAGAAGTGCTGAGATTCTAGATTTATTTTGACAGTAAGGCTGGGAAAATGTGCTTCATATTGCATGTAAGGTGTAAGACAAAGAGAGGAATTAGAAATGACATGATAGGGGCGCCTGGGTGGCTCAGTTGGTTAGGCAACTGCCTTCGGCTCAGGTCATGATCCTGGAGTCCCGGGATCGAGTCCCGCATCGGGCTCCCTGCTGGGCAGGGAGTCTGCTTCTCCCTCTGACCCTCCTCCCTCTCATGCTCTCTGTCTCTCATTCTCTCTCTCTCCAATAAATAAATAAAATCTTAAAAAAAAAAAAAAAAAAAAAAAGAAATGACATGATAGTTTTTGCACAAGGATGGATTTACTGCTCACTGAAATGGAGAACACTGTGGAAGGGTCAGGATAGGAGAGGGTCAGTTTAAATACTCTGTTGGAGATGCCTAAAGTTATACAAGTGGAGATATTGAGTTTAGTTGGAAATATGGGTCTGAAGTTTGAGTAGAGATGTGAAAAGGACATACACTTGAGAATCATCAACGTATAGTAAGTATATAGAAGCCATTACCTTGGATACTATCATCAGGAGTAGGTAGGGTAGATATAAGTTTTGCAGACCGAGCCCCAGGTCACTCTAAGAATGGATGTAACACAAGGAACTACGAAATGAGGCCATGATGAAATTATGTAGGAAAAAATCAGGACAATGAGACCATGGTGAAATTTCAAGTTACATAGGAAAATGTCAGGACTATATAAGGCAAATTACAAAAGTGATTCAAAGAAGCGAGGATGATCAATTTTGTCACATGTTGCTGACTCAAGAAGACAGAAAATTAAGCATTCCTTCAGTAATGTAGTGCTCACCTGCTGCCTTAACTAGAGACATTGTGGTGAAGTGGATGGGTCAAAAAACAGTAAAATACATGGAGAATTTTACACAGACATTTTATGATTCTTAAAAATATCCTTATGGATAATAGCACTGTGTGATAAATATGTTTTTATAGCTAAACAACTATACCCAGAGAGTAATAAAACTTAGATTAATTCCAAACTGGGGAGAGGGTTGTAGAGATTGGTTATGAGGCTTTGTATTTGTACTCTGTCATATAAACTCTCATAAAACATGGACAAAATCATGGAACAATATGTACCAAAGAGGAGAAAAACACAAACCCAAGAGGACTAGCAAATGTAGTGAATGGCAAAATACAATGTGAAAAAACGTTTAAAGCATAAAATAGGGCAAAATTTAAAGGTTAAATTTAGCATGAATAGATGTCAGATCCTACATTTATTTTCAATTTAAAAATTTTATATACATAGAGCCTAATTCCAATTCATCAATAATATGAAGGGCATAGTAGACTATAAACGCCATATAACCAAATGACGGGGAAAGTCTGGTGAAAACGTTTTGAAGTATTAGGTTGTATTAAAGGAATTATACAGAATTGGAAAAAAGGGTTCTTTTAGAACTTGGAAAAAAAATACACCACTTGTGGAAAACTAAGTGTTATTCTGGGCCACAATTTAAGAGAGATATTGGCAAACTGAAGTGTGCGCAAAAATGGCAGGTTTCACTAATTAAGAGACCAAATCAATCTTATGTTTTTACACTCACAAATAACATGAGTTTTGTGAATTAACAAAAATTAACTGACAAAAATCCATTTTTGGATATTTCAGGGGAATGTTGAATTACGTGGCTTGTTTCATTACTTCAACATATCTCAGACCATATGACAGGCAATATTTACCAGACTGTTCCAGGAGGAGGATAGACTATATTGAGTTTCCAAAAATAATAATGTCAGAAACATTTATCCCCCCCGGGATCATCTCATAGAAGTAATGTTCTATAGAACAGAACCTGGTAGATGCCATGTGAAAAACAAAGACTAATATGCGTTTTCCAAAGAAAAGAACACTTGGGGAGGAAAGAAGAGAATTAACCTTCCTAACGTTAGATATCCAGATAGCAGCATGGAGCTGTGTTTGTGGAAGGTCATCTCTATTTTCTTTTGGGCAGAGAGGGTACACACTACACAAAGGTAGGTTTTGATTCAACATGAAGAAAACCTTGACAAATTGTTTGTATAAAGTTGTAAAATTTCCATCACTGAAATATTCAAGAACTTTTGCACATTTGGTTGAGTAAAATGTTAAGGATTCTCAGAATAGGTTTACTAGAATTTTGTTTCTGAACAATGACCTATTCAATTATCCTCTAGGATAATTTCCAAATTTCAGGTGGCTGACTTATAGTGCTTAGTTTAGGACTGATTTTTTTCTTCTGATAATATTCAAAATGCCTTTCCTGCTCTGGAGCATATTCTGAGCCAACCTCTTAATTTCTCACAATTAGTGAGTATGGGCCTGAACAATTTATTTTTTACTTCACTTAGTGAGTGAAACACTCTAGAAGAAAATGAAATAGAATTCTAAATATATATTAAATTCTAAAATGGATCCTTTTTAAAACATGTCACTGTGATGGATGATATTTTCAGGATTGTTTCCTTTCATTTACACAATTATTTGACAGTTGATTTTCAGCATTCAACGTCTGTTATGGCCATTGTCTGATATTTATGGAGCAATTCTCTTTATGGGATTATTCTTTCACATTTGGCTCATTGAAGTACTTTTTTGTATCTGTCTTAAATGATACATGCTTCATTAAAAACTGAAAATGTTTTAAGAAAATCTGTGAAATCTTTACACACACACGTACAAACACGTATGCACATGCACGCTATATATTTTTCTGAAACACTAAGAACCAGTCCACCAGTAATATCCTTCCTGAATTCAGGGTATGGTTAAACAAAATAACTCTTAGTATAAAGAACAGGAAATTTGGTGAAGTTCATGTTCTTAATTCCCTGTGAAATTCAGCACGAAAGAAGACAATGGGATTTAAAAACTGTATTCCGATATTCTCTCTGAGTTCACCTTTATATATGCTATGTTAAAAAACATAAGAAATGATTAGAATATAGGCAGTAATTTGGAGAGGTCCCAGTTCCCAGGGCCTTTTTTTTTTTTTTTCTTAGATAGACATTTCACAGAGAAATCCCCTAAACTTTTGATTTCATTTACAGAACATGGATTTGACAGTGACATTTTTTCCCTCAGTTTCTGCCAGGACTTAGAATCCCTCTGTTATCTCTGAATAGAAATATATTCAAAGAAATTAATCCTATACAGCCTTCCCATTGAATGGAATATTTAATCACTAAAAGTACTCAGGATCATATTGCTGGATTGGGCTGTTTCCTTAGTGTGTGAAGTTGTTGTTTCCTTGCACGGTTCCCAATGAAGGCAGCAACACGGCTTCTAAACTTTACCATAATACTTTTAAACGATTCAAAAACATCATGCTTTTCAAGCATGATGCACACTAATGGGAGATATGAAGATGCTCTAGCCTTTAAGGGACTGCTTGCTATCCCAGTGTTTTAGAGACGTGCATATGAACGAAACATCCAGACGCCCTCCCCAGGCTGTGTGGGGAGTTCATTGTCTCCTTATTAGTGAAATAACATTGGTGGTCATCTCAAACAGGTAGCATATTTTTCAATTTTCCCTCAAAATTTCCCCAAAAGTGTTCAGAAAGATGGTTAAACATTCTGAAGAAAAATATGTCACACCCAATTCTCTAAAAGCACAATAGAAAGAACCCAAATCTCACACATCAGTGTATGTAGCTAATGTACTTAGGGGCAAAATTGGCCTAGAGCTTATCTCTGGCTTAGCAGGACTCATGAAGAGATTTAATTCTGAATCTTTAAGTGAGTGAACTCCTGAAGAGAAAGGTGCTCTCGTTGGAAAATAGAAAAATTATTAAAAAGCAAGTGAGTGACCACTTCCATAGAGCAGTCAAGAAAAGAGTTTACTTTCCTTTGTGTCTCAGACTCAAACTACTTCAATAAGATAGGAGTTTCCTACTAAAATATGAGTTTCCCAGCCAATAAACCTGGGTCTAGAGGATTTTCAAAAGTTATCATTTCATTCCAGCAAAAATATTATCCACTGCTTCTATTAGGTAGACATTTGAAGGTGATTGTTGTATTGCTTTGGATTAAGCTATATTAAAATGGAAGCAGTGGCTGAATCGGTAGGGTTTAGAATAAACCAATATTGGAGGGATAAGCCAAAGGGTCTTTTTTTCATTTTATGCAGCTTTGTATTGGAGGGCGACCTCCCAATCCACTTTCTTAATTCCCTTCCTCTTGCACCTCACCGCCCTTCTTAAATAGCAAGATCATCTTGGCAGAAACACAAAGCAGGCAAATTGGAAATATACAAAATACATGTGTGTGTACATGTGAGTGTGTATGCCACTGTGTGTTCTTAATGAATATACTCTAGTCTTTAGTTGTAGACCTTTATCTTTGTTCAAAAGGTGTTGAAAATCATGTTTTTCAAAACATATTCACTTATTGAAACAATCAACCTCAAGAAAGATTTCCTTTCCACCATGCTCAAAATTGTCGGTTTCTTCTATTTGTGGGAGATTATAAAATAGTTGATAATGTAAATTGGTTATGTAGCTGTTTAAAACAAATTCCTACCTTCCTCAATTCTATTGAAAGTATTTACTTTGTAATTAACTGGATGATAGTCTGGCAATATGAAACATAATCCAATAATTTTATTTTGTATTCTATGTACAAAATGCTTTTCTTTTTTTTAATTATAGTGTGGCTAAGTAAATTGCACTATCGTACATGCAAAGCAGCTTTTTTAGGTTATTCAATAAATTACTTGGACTGTAGTTCAATGCAATAATATTTTTTTCAATAAAATGCTTAATGGTATAAGAGTATTAGTCATGCATTTCTAACAAAAACATACCAAAATATAAAAATGAAATCAAAAGCAAAATGGTATGGAAATATTCTGTATTTTACACTACTGAATTTAAAATGCATTTAACGTTTTATTTATTATTGTATATATTTATATTATATATTTAAAGGCTGGGATTTCTTAGACTATTTCTTAAAATTTTAGTGTTATAAAATAAAGCTGTTTCCTCAAACTAAAAATAAATATGATTTTAAAAGTTCTATAGATGTATTCTTTGTTGAAACCTATTATACAAATACTATGTGAAGTCCTTCTGTTTCTTGTAGCTTCAAAAACAAGCAGTACTTTGAAATGCTCTAACAAAGTTTAGTTTCTGGACTGTATTCTCTAAGTGATAAGACAGACATGATGGTATGTTTCACATTTATAATAATTTTAGTGTAAACTCTGAAAATACTTTAATTAATAACCCAAATAAGCTCTTGTTCCAGAAGGACTCAACTCACTAGGAAATCTCTTTAATCAAGCATGACCAATAGGGTGGGAATATTATTTAACTGTTTCTCCTTACTTTATTTTCTTTATCTTTGCCCTCATCTGCTGGATCTTAGTAGGATACCATGGATTGTTTCATTCGTTATCAAGACATTCTCGTAAACACTTGTCCTTTATCATTAGTTACTCATTGTTTGTAGGCAAACAGATTTCTTCCACATTTCCAAGCCTTCAAGAAAGTAAAGAAAATTTATTGTAGAAATAGCTAATTAAGGAAATAACTGGGATATGATTTTTCCCTCCTTAAATTACTCATTCCTTGAGTAGTTAGGCGGATTGTTCAACATTGACCAAGACAAAGGCAAAACCAAATGATGAGCGGAAAAAGTGATGAGGTAATCATTTTGGGTCATTTTTTCATCTGGACATTTATCCTTATTATATCCTTATCTCATGAACTAACACTGACTACCAAACTCTCAATTTATGACAATGAATTGAAATCATCCAGTCAAGGTTCAAAGTTCCTTTAACTTGACTATATTTAGGCACCTGGGTGGCTCAGTTGATAAAGCATCTGCCTTCAGCTCCGGTCATGATCTCAGGGTTCTGGGATTGAGCCCCGTATGGGGCTCCCTGCTCATCAGGTAATCTGCTTCTCCTTCTCCCTCTGCCTCTCCTCCCTGCTCATGCTCTCTCTCTCTCTCTCAATTGGATAAGTAAAATCTATTAAAAAAATAATTTGACCTAACCATAATCTTGATTTAAGTATACAAGTAAATTTTAGGATTGTACAAATTCCATAGAACCTATTGACTTCCATTATTCCAATCCAAAGCCAATATTGTTGACAGAACTGAAGCCTCAGTGTGCTAAATAGCTGAAGTAAAGTAATATTAGAAAGTTTGCCATAAATGAATTTTAAGAAATGAGCTCAAATATATTATATTTCAAGTATTGAGGACCTGAAACAAAGATATATATCATAATCTAACCAGCCAGGACATTCCTGAGGAAGGTTCCTTTCAATCTATTCTCAACAGTATTTATTACTCTTCCTATTTGAAAGAATTTCTTCATTTGACTGTAGGATACTATGCACTTTGATTTTCCTTGAGTCTGTTTTTTTCTTTGCAACTTTTTCCCCCCAGAGCTTCCTTAGGCTACCAACATTTAAATGTTGGAGTAGCCCAAGGGCTTAATTCTTAGACATTTTCTTCTCTCTATTACACATACTATGTGATCTTTAGTATCAGGCCTTTAAGAACCTTTTATACCCTGATTATTCTCAACTTTATATCTTCAGGTACGATCTTCCCTTAATTTCTGCATTTATTTATTTGATGACTCACTCAAAACCTCCTTTGAATGTTTACTAGTCATCAGGAACTCGGTGTCCAAAAAGGATCTCTTCGCTTCCTCAAATCCTTTCCTTCCTCAGCATCTCAGTTAAGAGCTCTATCAGTCTCCCAAGAGCTCATGTTAAATTCTTGAGCATCCTCTTGGATCTCTCTCTCACACACCCCACATCCTTATCACCAACTTATCAGCATGTCCTGCCAGTTTCACCTATATGATATATCCCCAAACTGACTTCATCATGTCCATTGCTACCTTCTCAGTACATTCCATCTTCTCTCACCTGTGATACAACAACAGCCTCCTACCTGGTCTCCCTGGATCTCCTGTTTCTAGGGCCCAATCCACAGAGGGGAGACAGAGTGCTATCCTGAAGAGAAAAATCTCTTAAATAGTTTCACATTATTTTTAGAATAAAATCCGATGTTCTGATAACAGCTTTTAAGATCCAATTTCATCTGACCTCTGACAATCTCTACAACTTCATCTTCTCCCAGTGCCTCTACCTGTCTCTGATCTTGCAGTTCCTCAAACAAAGCAAGCATTTCCCACGCAGCGCCTTTGCATTTGCTGTCTTCTCTGATGAGAATGCTCTTTCCTCAGCTACTCTCATAACTCCTTCCCTTTTTTCATTCAGGTGTTTTAAAAAATAACTGTTCCTCAGAGAGGACTTTCTTATCCAATCTAAAAAGAATATCTACTTTACATGGTATCTGGGTGGTTCAGTTAAGCTTCTGACTCTTGACTTTGGCTTGGGTCATGATCTCAGGGTTGTGGGATCAAGCCCCATGTCGGAGTCCTTGCTGGGCATGGAGCCTGCTTGGGTTTCTCTCTCTCTCTCTCTCCCCCTCTGTCCCTGCCCCCACCATGTGTGTGCATGCATGCGCTCTCTCTCTCTCTCTCTCTAAAAAAAAAAAAAAAGAATATCTACTTTACTATTCAAACCATTCACTTTGAATTGTTTCTTACAATTAATACTATACTATTCTATTATGTATTTACTTTCTGTTTTTGTTTATACATTTTAAAATTTCATCTTAAAAGAAATAAAATTTTGAAAGGAGACATTTTATGGGAGAAGGATTTTTTCTTCTTTTGTTCAATACATTTTGTTGTTTGTTTCTGAGACTCATCTGGGAACATACTAGGTGCTCAATAAAAAAAAAAAATTGAGTAATATAATGAATGCAGAACTTGAAGAAGATTCTTAGCTTTCTGGTTGATTTGAGGCAATGTTATTTTACTGAGTACCAGTGTGCCAAGTTTGATGCAATTTATTAAACAGATTATAATTTCAAAATTAAAGCCTATAGTTTCAACCAAAGGGTAAATGTGAAAAAAAAAAAAAAATGAACCTTCTTGATTAATTGATAAAATACTTGTTAAACTTAAGAGGTTGTTTTTTTGTTATTTTAATTTTTAAATTATCCATCGGTCATGATGTATTTCCTTAAAGACATGAAATTTACAGTCATGCATAAAGTGTTAAAACATTCTTTTAAATTTCACATTGATTTGTAAAAGTGCTTATCATATAACTTCTATAAATTCAGGGATTATGTTTGATCCTGTCAAGGACCGTACTACTAATATCATTTGGGTGCGTATTTCTACTTCCCCATACATAATGTTCCTCCTGCTCTCTACATGTGGTAGGGCAAGGTGGAAATTCTCTGGAGAGTGACTTACTCATTCAACTAATATGTATAAAGTAGTCACTAGATGCAAGACATAGATATAGAAATATAGAAACAGACAAAAAGCTCTGTTCTTATGGAGCTTACATTTTAGTGGAGAGAGCAAACAAAATAAAAAAGCAAACCATGTGTTAAATAATATTCAGTGCTAAAGAAGTTAATGGCCCTCTGTGCAAAATGGAAGAGCCTGTATTTGTACCTAGGTCTCTGTCTTGTTCCCAAAACCACGTTTGTTCTATTTCATGAAGCAGTATAAGATAGAAATTACTGTCCGGTTAATTAAAGATAATTGCCTGTTTGGTTAGTTCCTTCAAAGAAGGATGATGCTGTGTTGAGAAAAAACCGTCTCTTTTCAATGGGTTTCAGAGAATCTTTCTAAATTTACCAAGTGTCACTCATGTTAAGCATATCTTGACTTTGAGACTGGAGTCTTGTGACTACACCAGTGCAGAATCTGTTGCTACTGAATAATTTAAAATGTGATGGATATGCATAGGAGAGAGAATAATGACACATGGCCTGATGACATATTTACATAGATATATAGTTGTAGTTAGATTCCTACTGCTATTGTCAACAATCAATCCGTGTCCAGAAGGAGGACAAAAAATCTGATTTCAGAGGAAGACAGGTGAAGTTGTCTTTTGAGATCTGGGTTTTAGAAAAGCAGTTTTGTACGAGGCAAACTTTTGGCTTTTGGCAAACTCTCCAGAGAAATTTCATTTCATTAAGAGAATAGGCGCTCCAGGTTTGTTGCTATTCATTTTAACTAGCTGCTGTATTATTAAGGCATGACTGTTTCTTACGTCTTTGATGTGCAGCCCCTTCTCTTTCATATCTGATAGCCAGCAACCCTTTAGTTAGCTTTTTTTTTTTTTTAAGATTTCTTTCTTTATTTTTAGAGAGAAAGAGTGGTAGGGGTGGGGGCAGAGGGAGAGGGAGAGAGAGAGAGAATCTTAAGCAAGCTCCATGCCCAGTGCAGAGCCTGAGGCGGGGCTCAATCTCACAACCCTGAGATCATGACCTGAGCTGAAATCAAGAGTCAGATGCTTAACCGACTGAGCCACCCAGGCGCCCCAAGGAATTTATTATCAATAAACTCCAGCTGATAAATCAGACTATTTGGCATCCTTGTTACACAGGCAAAGGTGTTTTTTGGGTCCATAACCAGTGTTTCTCCTTGCAAGGTCGTACTTTTGAATTACAACACCAGCCTTGGTTTCTTTGTTTCAAATTAAGCTGTCCCACCTTGATGGCAGCGAGGGGTTGGTTCTGTCACTACTGATAGAGATGTTTCAGTGCTTTGGACTGAGTTCTGGCATGTCCTTGAAGCATGAGACTACCCACCCTGGGCATGCCTCTTCTCCTTCTGTTTCTTAGATATTTTGCCCTCATCAATTTTCCTCACATGCCAATCCTGTCAGAGTTGAGTTTTCACAATCATTGTGTCAAATTCAAAGAAGCAAATGCATCCGGAACCCTGACCAGTGGGGATTTAATCTGCCTGCTGAGGTTGTGGGGGTTGCATTTGCATTAGAATTCAGTAACCGGCTGTGACAGGGAGAAAAATTCTCAAAGATTGAGTGTTTGGGACCATGTGCTTACTTTGTCCACTTGGGTCTTGATGTGGGATCCTGTGCTGGGGAGAGTGTCATTAAGAAGCAGTGAGCTCAGGTGCCAATTTGAGGGACCGGTCATTAATCAAGATTTTAGAGTGAAGGACATTTAAATATTTTCATGAGGTAGCTAATTCACATTTGCCAGTGTTACTCATGTTTCCTCAATAAAGATGTGCAGATAGTAGGAAAGAGCATAGCAACGATAGCCAACCAGCAGGTTAAAAGACAATAGTCACAATCTATTTATCCCCCCAAGACCCACAAGAATGATAAAAACGTTACTTGGCTATACTAAGATTGTCAAGCTCTAGAATAATGGCATAACTCGTGATCTTGTATCCTACTTTTTTTTTTTTTTTTTGACCTACTGCTAAAACTCTTTCATGCTACGTTGTTTCTTAATCAGCATTTTAAATTGCACAGAAAATTGCATGGAGTGAATATACCATAACTTACACAACCATCCCCCATTTTACTGTTATTTAGACTCTCCCCCAGCTTTTTGCTAATATAAATGATGTTTCAATGAACATTTTCATAGATGTAGTTTTTCTCTTATCATTACCTATATAAGTTCAGTTCTTGGAAATGGGGATTAAAGCACACATATATTACTGTTTGTTTGTTTGTTTGTTTGTTTGTTTTACACTACCTAATTGCATTCCAGTGAGTTTTATCAAGGACTGAAATATATTAAAATTTTTGACAATAATGTGCTGTAATTTATTCAATTCTTTTTTCTTCTGCCAATTATTATTATATGGTAACTTAAGATAAAAAGATGTTGGTGTGTTGTTTTTTCCTTATAAATTTTTATTTTTATTTTATTTTTGTTTGTTTATTCCAGTTTTATTGAGATATAAATGACTTATAGTAGCATATAAGCTTACAGTGTACAGCATGATGATTTAACTTACATATATTATGAAATGAATACCACAATAAGTTTAGTCAACATTCAGCATCTTGGGCGCCTGGGTGGCTCAGTCGTTGGGCGTCTGCCTTCGGCTCAGGTCATGATCCCAGCGTCCTGGGATCAAGTCCCACATCGGGCTCCCTGCTCCGCGGGAAGCCTGCTTCTCCCTCTCCCACTCCCCCTGCTTGTATTCCTGCTCTCACTATGTCTCTCTCTGTCAAATAAATAAATAAAATTTAAAAAAAAAAAAACAAAAAAAAAAACATTCAGCATTTTGTGTAGATATATAAAAAAAAAAAAGTGTTTTTTCCTTATGATGAGAACTCTTTGGATTTACTCTCTCAACTTCCATGTACATCATATAACAGGGGTAAATATAGTCATCCTGTTGTACATTATATCCCTAGTATGTATTTATCTTATAACTGAAAACTGGTACCTTTTGCCCATCTAATTCCTCATCCTCCCACCTCTGACATCTGGGAACCACTAGTCTGATCTCTTTTTTTATGAATTTGGCTTTTCTTTTTCTTTCTTTCTATTTTTTTTTTAAAGATTCCACATGAAAATGAGATCATACAGTATTTGTCTTTGTCTAAATTATTACACTTAGCATAATACCTTCTAGGTGCTTCCATGTTGTTACAAATGGCAAGATTTCCCTTTTTTTATGACTGAATGGTATTCTGATATATATATGTATACATATACATATACATATACATATATATATATATCACATTTTCTTCATTCATTCATCCACCGATGGGTACTTAGGTTATTTCCATGTCTTGGCCACTCTGTAAGTAATGCTGTAATAAACATGGTGGTACAGGTATATCTTTGACATAGTGTTTTCACTTCCTTCAGATATATTCCCAGAATTGGAATTGCTGTATCATATGGTAGTTCTATTTTTAACTTTTTGAGGAATCTCCCTCCTGTTTTCCACAGTGTCTGTACCAATTTATGATCCAAATAATAGTGCACAAGGGTCTCTTTTTCTCCATATCCACACCAGCATTTGTTATCTCTTGTCTTTTTAATGATGGCCATTCTACCACGTATGAGGTGGTATCTCGTTATGCTTTTGATTTGCATTTCCCTACTGATTAGTGATGTTGAACATCTTTTCATGTGCCTATTGGCCACTAGTATATCTTCTGTGGAACAACGTCTAATGGGGTCCTTTGCATATTTTCAGTTGGGTTAATTTGTTTTTTGGCTATCGAGTTGTATGAGTTCTATTTCTATTTTCTATATTAACCCCTTATTAGGTACATGGCTTGTAAATATTTTCTTCCCCATTCCATAGGTTGTCTTTTTATTTTGTTGATGGTTTCATTTGCTGTGCAGAAGCTTTTTAGTTTCACTTAGCCCCACTTATTTATGTTTTATTTTGTTGCTTGTGGCTGAGGAGTCATATCCAAAAAATCATTGCCAAAATTCAAGTCGAGGAGCTCTTTTCCTGTTTCCTTTTAAGAGCTTTATAATTTTCCAGTCTTACATTAGAGTTTTTAAACCATTTTGAATTAAATTTTTGTGAATGGTTTAAGGGGAATAGTTTCATTCTTTTACATGAGACTATCCAGTATTCCCAGCACCATGTATTGAAGAGATGTCTTTTCTCCACTGGGTGTTCTTGGCTCCCTTGTCAAATATTAGCTGACCATTAATTAGCTGACCATGGTTTAGTTTCTGAACTTTTGACTCTGTGCCATCAGTCTATGTGTTTTTATGCCATTACCATACTGTTTTGATTACTGTAGCAGTATAATATAGCTTGAAATCAGTACGTGTGATTCCTCCTGATTTCTTCTTTCTCACACTTGCTTTGGCTATTCAGGGTCTTTTGTGGATCCATGTAAATTTTAGGACTTTTTTCTCCTGCTGTTAAAAAAGGCCATTAAAATCTTGATAAAATTGAATTGAATCTATAGAAGCCTTTGTGTAATATGGACATTTTAACAACATGAATTCTTCTAATCCATGAACACCTTTCCATTCATTTGTGTTTTCTTCGATTTCTTTCATCAATGTCTATGGTTTTCAGTAGAGAGATCTTTCACCTGCTTGGTTAAATTTATCCCAAGTATTTTTTTTATTCTAAGTATTAAATTCTAAGTATTCTATTGTTTTTAATGCTACTACAAATGTGATCATTTATTTCTTTTTCAGATAATTCATTGTTGGTGGATAGAAACACAGCTGATTTTTGTATGCTGATTTTGTATCCTGCAATTTGACTGATCTGTTGATTAGATCTGACAGTTTTTTGATGGGATCAGGACTTGAAGGCCAGCCCGGAGCAACCTCACAGGTGTTTCCAGTCAGGCTTTCTGGTCAGGAGAGGCTGGGAGCTACTCAGTTGCAGGCCAGGCTAGGCTTCTGCTCCCCAGCCAAGTTGAGGCCAGAGCAGTTTCCAAGCCCAGCAAGGCTTTTGGATTGTGGTCTTGACTCAAGCTGACCCAGTCCTCACGTTCCCTGGCCACATGATGCCACTGAATTTGCTCTGTGGATGATCAGCTCTGCTTGCCACACCCTCTGCTCAAGCACTGCTGGGCTATGCAGCTTTCAGCTGTTGCCCATCAGGCTTTCTGGTCAGAAGGGGCCAGAAACTACCCTCAGCAGTGGGCCAAACTATAACTCGGCAACACTGCCTGGGCAGGGGAACAGCTGACAAGGCTCCAGGGCTGGCAAAGTTCTTTGTCTGAAGACCTAACTCAGGCAAACTTCTCCCACCACTTCTCCTGGTCAGATTGCACCATCGTCTTGGCTCTGCAGATGAGAAGCTGCCGGTTGGGAATCCTACTTGGGCACTGCAGGTAGGAACCCAGTCTGCCAAAATCTGAGTGCTGGTTGTTGCAAGTCCCTCCCCCACTTCTCCATCCCAACCACATGCCCTATGGTCAAGTCCCACAGATTTTCCTGCAGTCCCCATGGGGTGAGACCAGAGTGGGTGTTCCCAAGAAGCAACCCACAATGTGGGGGCCAGGAGCTGAGTATCTATCCTATGCTCTCCTTCTCCACTGGAGAAACCATAGGCTTAGGGGAGACCCGTGCTTGGTACTCTTGCCTGGAGGAGAGGCAGTCGAATCAGCCTGTAGCTCTTCCTCTTACCCTTCTAATGCAGTTTGTCTCGGTCTTGGTGGTGCAGGGGGTGCTTCATCCTCACCTCTATGTTCTAGGGTTCTCTTAGTGGTGTGTTGTGCATGAATAGTTCTTCTGATGGGGAGCAAAGTCAGGAACGACCTATGTTGCCATCTTGGTGATGTCATTTCCCTCATATATATTTTTTTAATTCTCCTAACTATAGTTCCTGCATGTATTTATGTAACTGTATAGTTATACATTTGGAAATTTACATGAAATGAGCATGTTTGTGAGAGCTTATAGTTCTTGTTCTTCAAGAGGCGACAGATAGCATCATGCCTTAATCATCATGCTTCATGTTTTTATTGTTGCCTTGTATAGCTATACTTTATACCCCATCCTAATGTCTAATTGACTGACTAGGAATCAAATATCCTCTAGGATCTTGTCTCTTGCCATTGTATTCCTCATATTCTTGCAAATTATTGAACTTGAGGAGGTAGTAGGAATCTCTGAATTTGTAGTTGGTCAGATGTAAAAATGGGCTAGGGACCCCGGGACTGGGGTCTGAAGGGAAGGCAATGTTGGGAAGGACTGTGCCCTTCATCTGTGATGTCTTTCACCATTTTAGGTGGTTGGTGTCAAAAGTCTTTGCAATATCTCATAGTTATTATGAGAATTAAATGGTTCAGTATATGTAAAAATGCTTCCAATAGTAACCGGTATGCAATAAATCCTCCGCAAGTGTTAGCTATTACAATTATTAAAGGTTCACATTCTTCGTGACTGATAAATATACTAGCAAGAATAATAACCACGAGTTTTTGTTTACATACTATGTTTTATTTAACCCGTAGCTTATTTTATAAGATGCTTTTATAAGATTATTCTCTCAAATTGTTTGTTTAAAGAAATATAGTAAATGGTAAAAATAGACACACTCACAAAAGTCTATGGTTCTTACTACAATGTAATAAGCTTAAGTCTGGAAACTCCTTTTCCAGAAGAAACTATGACAGATATAATCACTTAAAACTTAGGTCTGATGTTTTATTGGTAAAAGAGGAGGAATAAAAAGTTTACCTCTAGGTTTTCTTATAATTGAGCTGAATTAAAAAAATAATAATAATAATTGAGCTGACTCAGTGCCATACTGTATAGAATGCTGGGCTATCATAACAATTAGACTCCAGAAATTATGTAAATTTAATAGAAGTTTACTTTTTAATAAACCATAAAAGTGTCTTTTTTTCTTTTTTTATTTAAGTATAATTGACATAAAATGTTACTTTAGTTTCAGGTGTACAACATAGTGATTCAGCAATTCTCTGCATTATGCAGTGCTCACCACAATAAGTATAGTTACCATCTGTCACCATATAGTTATTACAATATTATTTACTGTATTTCTTATGCTGTACTTTTCAACCCCATGACTTAATTTAAAACTGGAAGTTTGTACCTCTTAATCCTCCTCATATATTTCACCCATCCCTCCTTCTCCCTTCCCCTCTGGCCACCACCAATTTGTTCTCTGTATTTATTATTCTATTTCTGTTTTTTGTTTGTTTTTGTTGTTGTTGTTCATTTGTTTTTTTTAAATCCTACATACAAATGAAATCATATGGTATTTGTTTTTCTCTTCAGATTTATTGCACTTAGCATAACACTTTCTATGTCCATCCATGTTATCACAAATGGCAAGATCTCATTCTTTTTTAGGGATGAGTAATATTCTATTGTTATACATGTCATATCTTCTTATCCATTCATCTATCGATAGACACTAGGTTGCTTCGATATCTTGGCTACTGTATATAATGCTGCAATGAACATCGGGTGCACATATCTTTTTGAATTAGTGTAGTCCTTGTCTTTGGGTAAATAGCCAGTAGTGGAATTATTGGATTGGATGGTATTTCTATTTTTAATTTTTTGAGAAACTTATATGCTGTTTTCCCCAGTGGCTGCATTAATTCACATTCCCACTAACAATGCACAAAGGTTCCCTTTTCTCCATATCCTCACCAACATTTGTAATTTCCTGTCTTTTTCATCTAGGCATTCTGACTGGTATGGGGTGATATCTCATTGTGGTTCTGATTTGCATTTCCTTGATGATTAGTGATGTTGAAGATTTTTTCATGTGTCCATTGGCCATCTGTATGTCTTTCAGGTTCTCTACCCATTATTTAATTGGATTTATTTTTTATTTTTTAATTTTTGGCATTGAGTTGTATAAGTTCTTTATATTTTGGATATTAACCCCTTATTGTATATATCGTTTGCAAATATCTTCTCCCATTCAGTAGATTGCCTTTTTGTTTTGTTGATGGTTTCCTCTGTTGTGCAAAAGCTTTTTATTTTGGTGTAGTCCCAACAGTTTCTTTGTTTGTTTGTTTTTGTTTGTTTGTTTGTTTTGCTCTTTTACCCTTGCCTGAGGAGACATATCTAGAAAAATGTTGGTAAGGCCCATGTCCAAGAGACTACTGCCTATGTTTTCTTTAAGGAGTTTTATAGTTTAAGGTCTCACATTTAGGTCCTTAATCCATTTGGAGTTTATTTTTGTGTATGGTTTAAGAAATTAGTCCAGTTTCATTCTTTTGCATATAGCTGTCCATTTTTCCCAGCACCATTAATTAAAAAGATTGTCTTTTTTCCATTGTATATTCTTGCCTCCTTTGTCATAGATTAACTGACCATATAAGTATAGGTTTATTTCTGGGCTCTCTATTCTTTTCCATTGATGGGTCTATTTTTGTGCCAGTACCGTACTGTTTTGATTACTACATCTTTATAGGATATCTCGAAATCTAGGATTGTGATACTTCCAGCTTTGTTCTTTCTCAAGATTGCTTTGGGTATTTGGGGTCTTTTGTGGTTGAATACAAATTTTAGGATTCTTTGTTCTTATTCTGTAAAAAACACTGTTGGTATTTTGATAGGCATTGCACTGAATCTGTAGATTGCTTTGGGTAAACTTTACTTTTAATAGAAGTACTAAATGAATAAATACATTCATGGGGCTGCCTTCTTGTGGTACTCAAGAAACCAAGCTGATAAAGGCTCTTTGGTCTTTACCTGATGACTCCCAAAGCATCTTTAGGTATCATCTGCAGTTCAAATGGATAGGGAAGGGGGTGGGGGGAAATGAGGTGAAAATATGAAATATTTATACAGGCTAGGCTTAGAAGTAATTTTAGCTCACATTCCATTGCCTTGATCTCAGTCATATGGACACATCTAACTGCACGGGAGGCTGGGAACTGTAGCATAGCTGTAGAAGAAAAGAGAAAATGCAAGTATTTCTTTGTTAATTTTTCATATACTTTATTTGAAGGCCCATTAAGTCCATGCAGAAAAGTCAATAGCAATTAAATGCCCACTATTTCATTAAACTTCCTCCCTTCTTGCCTTCCACAACTGAAAAAAACAAAACAAAACAAAACTTTCTTTTTCTTTCTTTTTTCTTTTCTTTTTTTTTTTTTTGCCCTTTTTACATAAAAAAAATCTTTCTTTCTCACCTAAAATTCCACCATACAAATTTCTCTTTTGCCTAAAATTCCACCATACAAATTTCAAGCTGTTGATATTCACTGTAGAAATTCACAATAGACATTTCTAGCTTAATTCCCTGTCAAAATGCAAAATTACCACAGCCATTTATACCTCGGAAAAGATGAGTTTGTCAGACATTTTTCTAGTAGCTCTAGCCCATTAAAAGAGTATTTTCACTGGTGGGAGTGGGGAGAAACCTAAGTACCAGATCACAAAGTGAATTGGGCAAATACAGAAGCTCCATCACAGAACAAGCTGAGATTCCTTCACAGAAGATGCCCATCACATGTGCTGGCTGCCTGACTTGACTTCTTAAAGGGGCGTGAAATAGTAGTTCTGATTCTGACCAATTTAAATATTCACTTCTTCTTCTGAGTGAATAAAAAACAAAATATCGAAGATTCCACTTGCCTTTTATCTTCCTTGTCTTTTCTGCTTTTTATCCTAAACCCAAATACTTACTGTTCTTTCTTCTTCCCTTGGCCCAAATCCTGTGGTAAGAAGAAAAGGGTAGAGGGATGGGGTTTACTAGTTTCATGGAAATATACAATTTCAGAACCCTGGGGCTGGGGATGGAAAACTGTGCTGTTCTAATAGTGTGATGTGATCCGGGCATCTATTTTATAGCAGGTCAGGGATACAGCCTCTGACTCCTACCACCCTTTCTCCTGACAGTTGCTGTTTTGTAGTTCTAAAATATTATTTATTTATTTTTCTTAAAAGACCTACCCTTGGTCTGTTGCAGAGTAGAATTTTCTTACACATTGCACTCATTACTAAATTACCCATACTACATTTCCCAGTTCGTTGAGGAATACAGTATTTCACTACAAAATTCCTGGTCTTTTAGATTTACTTCAAAAGCCTCTGCAGTAGACAACCATAGGCTTTATTAAAATTCGTACTTGTAAGAATTTGACTGGTGATGTCCAGTTGACCTATGAAATTACATACTTATAATTGACAAACATTGCTTATGGTTATAATACTTCTTTTTATTTTATATAAAGTCCCTGGCAAAGGAACAGATAAAAAATCAGGCTGAGTTCCCTTTCAATGAGAATTTCATCTCTCTTGCATTGTGGAAGGAAAAAATCAGCAAAATGAGCACTTAGGATGTCACGGCTACATTGGACCCCTTTTGGCATGTGACCTGTCTTAGGGACAAGCACGTTAGAGGCAGAATGTTACTCAGAATCATCATTTCAGATCTCATGCCTGGAGACAAAGTCTACTGATGTGGAATAAAGGTGAAGACCAGAGGCTGGGAGAAGGGGGGAGAATTACTTCCTATCAGTGGTTTCCAGAAAGGTGGTGTATTCTTAGATGATAAATGTAGACATTGCCACCACTTTTTCAGAATATACTTTAAATAGTGTTTTAGAATTATCAATAAAACAAAAATGAATAGAAGGGCAGATAAATACATTAAAAAGTTACGTGGTAGGGACGCCTGGGTGGCTCAGTCGTTAGGTGTCTGCCTTCGGCTCAGGTCATGGTCCCAGGGTCCTGGGATCGAGCCCCACATCAGGCTCCCTGCTCTGCGGGAAGCCTGCTTCTCCCATTTCCGCTCCCCCTGCTTGTGTTCCCTCTCTCACTGTGTCTCTGTCAAATAAATAAATAAAATCTTTAAAAAAAAAAGAAAAACTACGTGGTAGGAATTTAAGGCAATGAAATTTCACATTGATAATTTTTCTCAAAGAAAAACTATACATTTTAAATGTCTTGGTCTGTTAATAATAATAATCCCAAAATATTTCTTTTATTCCTTATCCATTTAGTTTCCTTTCTCATTTAGGATTTTGTATCTACATAAACATATATACATATATACACATATATATATACCTATATACACGTACAAAGATTTACTATAAAGTGTATTTTCTTTTATTACAGCTTGTTTTCAAGCAGAAATAAAGATGAAAGGAAAGTTAAAGACCAATGAGGGGAAAACTGAGATTTTCTTTATTAAAAAATTTGAACTGAACAGATTCAGATCAGTTGAGAGAATATTTTGATATTGTGTCTGTTTCTCAATCTCACACTTTTATAAAACATATACCTTTATTTCTTCCTCACTCTAGTTAATTTGAGCATTATTTAGAAAACAAAACAAAACAAAAAATAACATTGGACTACATGTCAGAAAAAAAAAAACCTGTTCATAAACCATGCAAATTTGCATAACATGCTAATAGCATATAAGCAACTTAAAAGGATACATGCAGGTCAAGTCCTGGATGACTTCAAGGCTGAGTGGTCTGTGCCAGGCAGGTATTTGTCCTCAGGAATGTGTCTCTACAATATTTCTAGAAATGTTGGGACTATAGGCACTACAGAAAGCTCCAGATAACGATGATAGTCTTGGATGTTTTATATAAAAACCGGGACTAAAACAAACTGGTATGTGATAGTTGAAAATTCTAATTTGTTTTGCCCCTACAATTTGTATTTGGAAAGTATAACTTCTGAGACATATGCCTTAGTGCTAACTTAGCAAGAACTTTGGGCTCCAGCTGCCCAAGTTCGGATTCCATCTCTGTTTTTTACTAGCTATGGAAACTTGGCAAACTGCTTAACCTCTGTGCATCTCAGTTTCCTATCAGAGAGTAGTAATGATAATTTCTGCCTCATAAGATTGTAGTTGAAGTCATTTAGTGAAAGCGTCTGGCACATACAAGAGCTTAGTAAGTATTGACTATTGATGTGACTGCTTACCTTCCATTTAAAGACAAAATATTTTACCAAGGTAATGAGACTGGAGAAAAAAACCCTAAGTTTGGGTTTGGCATTAAAAAAAATGACAATGAGGGGCTCCTGGTTGGCTCATTCGGTTAAGTGACTGGCTCTTGATTTTGGCGCAGGTCATGATCTCACGGTCCTGGGATCGAGCCCTGTGCCAGGCTCCACGCTCAGCAGGGAGTCTGCTTGAGGACTTTTTTCCCTCTCCCTCTGCCCCTCCCCCCCCGTTCATATGTGCACACACACTCTCTCTCTCTCTCAAATAAATCTTAAGAAAAAAAAAAAAAAGACAACGAGCCTCTCTGCCCTCTTAGATGGAATCCGCTGCTCATTTCTTCCCTGTCTCTTGGCTTATCTATGGATGATACAGTAAAGCCAGATGGACCTCCTGCTTTCCTCAACTGCCTTGATTGACCAGGCTCCAAACATACCTGCTTCTTTAAGCCCACATCACACTGGTGTTAATATACAAAATAGCATCCTGACACATCCTGGAGATTCAGCTTTAATTATCTTGGAGAAAATTCCTAGATGGACAGCTGATATCCTTGATAACAGAGAGGATCAAAGAATCTTATTAGGCACTCTTTTATTATCTCTAACTTCCCACCTGTGTGAATCAGGGGCTTCTGAGAAGATGTCACACTGGTATTAGCTGTGTAAGAAATTTATTGGAGAAAATGCCTATGAGGAAAAGTCAGGAGGAAGTCAGAAGAGATGGAGAGAATTGCCAAACCAAGATACAGGTCTAATTTCTATGAAAGAGAGAAGCAAGGAAGGTTGAGTAGGGAAAGTCTTAGACTGTAATGCAGTTCAAAGAAAGTTTTAGCAAAGCCAACAAGGAGCCCTTGAGCCAAAGTCACCAGTCATAGGAGTCTCCTATGTCCTAGGAAGTACCTGGCTGGGTGTCCCTGTAGCATTCAGTCACTGGCTGGGACCACGTGGTGAGAAGCATGGCCCTGAAGCAGACACATCAGTGGATTTCCGAATATGTCACCTGGGTCCATCGGTCAATTATGCTCCCTGCCATGAGATATATGGGACTGTAGTACATGGCCATCAAATCACTGGGGGCTTGAAATCTTCTTCTCCAGATCTCCTCTCTGCAATTCTGGAATTCCCCCACTCCTTTTATTCAGGCACTAGTTTGTCTTAGCCCCCTTGCCCTGCTTTGCTCTCTCTGTGCCTTTCCTTTCATCTCAGATTATTTCCAGGACACCCCTTATGACTCTGATTGTGAGTATCACAGTACGCTCCAAAGACAACTATGAGGTTTAAATTATTTTTCACTTAGGCTTAACAGTTAGCCAAACACTAGAGATATAGAATGTAAATAACAATTCCTAGGGCAAGCATGATCTCCAGTTGTCCTTAATCTTTGCCAAGACTGATAAATTACAGTGGAGGACTAATTACATGGAACTTTATAGACTCGGAGTGTGAAAACAGGGTGTAGGCAACAGTCTGCTTTACTCTTGTGCTTTGCTCATTGATGCTGCTTGTGATCTGATTGTAAAACTGAACATTCAAATATCCCGAAGTCTTTCCAAATCTATAAACAAAACTCTTTCCCTTGAGTTTTGTTCTCATTTTCATCAGGGTTTGCTAATTTAAGCAATGATGAGAAATGATGAACAATGATGATAATAAAGTCAATTACAACACTGACTTTACAGAAAAGAGCATTAAACTTTAAATCAGTGAAAATAGTCAATTTACCAAGCTTCCAAATGTACATAGGCCAAACTTTTCACATTAACATTTCAAAAACATTCAGATGCGGTACAGTTTTATAGCAAGTTGTAAATGATGTATGAAAAGAAGAATTTGTAGTCAGTCTCTGGCTAGAGAAACCAAAAGAGACAAACTCAGAGTTAATTTCACAGTGCTTTGCAATTAGTTTTATTAATTCTATTTGCCCAAATAAGGTAAAGAATCACATTTTTTTTTCTGTAGCATCTTAGCACAGGCAGCTATAACAAAATAGTACAGATTGGGTGAAACTAACATAACAGAAATTTCTCAGAGTTCTAGACGGTAGGAAGTCCGCGATCAATGTGCCAACAAAATAGGCTTCATCCTGAGGCGGTGGCTTTTGAGCTTGTATGCAACCACCATCCTGGTCAGAGGACCTCTTTTTTGTGCACAGGTGGAGAGACAAAGAGAGCAAGCCCTTTGATGTCTCTTCCTGTAGGGGCACTAGTCCCATCAGGGGCCCCACTCTCATGACTTCATCCAACCCTAATTACCTCCCAAAGGCCCCATCTCCAAATCCCATCACATTGGAAGTCAGGGCTGCAGTCTGTCAATTTGGGGGGTGAGGCACAAACATTCAGTCCATAACATAGAGTAATTGTTATACCCTCAGATCTCAATCTGTAACAAAACCTAAATCCACAGAGTGGGCGAATGAAAAGACCTCAAAGATTAGCCACAGGTATGTTCTTTTCCTTCTGCGTTCTCTTTGCAGATTCTTCCACGGATTCCCCAAGGTTCTTTGCAGAGATCAGCATTTCCTTTCTCCTTCGCGCTGGAAGTTATGTGCTGTGAAATTGGGGTTTCAGGGAGGCTCCTCAAAGCCAGTTGCTATAAATGTGACCACCTGGTCTGCTGGTCTTGGTTGTTTCCAGGGCCACCATGGCCAAAGTAGGATCTTAGGGTTCCCGATTAAAGCGTGTCACCATGAAAAACAGTTGTTTTTCCAACAAGACGCCTAAGGTGATATCAGTGGGTATTTACGAGGCAGAGCTCAAACCACCTGTGCCCCAACACTCAGTGGGTATAGAGTACTATGCACAAGTACAGACTCTTCCCCGCTTAGGTTTAATTTCACCTCAGAGGCCTCCCTGGCCTTGGATCTCTGTATGGCTTAGTCAGGCTTCTCCTGTTGAATTCGATACATTTTAACACAAATACAATTTCAGATAGAAAGGTCAGACTCTACTGGTGAAGCTGGTCTGACGTCACATTCAGCCCGAAGTTCCTGCTCTGCCCTCCTTCATAGTAATAGTAATGAGTACCTGCCTTATACCAAGATAGGTCGATAGGCAGCCAGACAGACACGTGCTGGTTTTACTCTGAAATTTTAATATAAGAAAAATGTATCTTATGAACCGAAAGCTAACAGTGACAGGTCCCCACTGTAGGCATCGACGGTGCCTTCAGGAAATAGCCTGGATACTCTGGACCTCTTTACCTCTGACCACATTCATGCTACATTATGAAGTTGAAGAGCAATGGAATGAAAATTATGACACTTCTATGTACTTTCCTCCAATTTGCATGGATACTTCAGTTTCCACCAATTTGCTACAACTCTCTAACCCTTAATGTCAATAGGTCTGGCTATTACAGAAAGCTCCCCATGGGAAAAATACCCACGGGCATGTACCTGAGCTCCAGAGAAATGCACTGTTCTGATTCAAGCTGCGCCCAGGTTCAAGAGTGCCCCAGCCCTGCTCAGGGCCCAGGCATGAAGTTCCTTCATGGCCCAAAGCCCAAAAAGGAGCCAAGAGGCTCACTTGAGAGCAAACTGAGGTCTGGTAATGAGGGGGGAAGAGGCAGTGTACCACAGAAGGCCACGGCCCCTTTGGCCCCTGCCCCATGGAGCACGATAGTCAGAAAGAAAGGTCTAGTTAGAGTACCACTCTCCAGTGCTTACTGCATAAGATGAAACGTGGCCAGTCTAACCAGGCTCTCGTTGTAAAGCCTAATGGTGCATTTCCATCTTCAGTTTCATTTCTACTTCCTGAACCATCGGCATTTCTTTTAACATCAATCAGAAGGTTGCTGTGAACTTTCCCCGTTTGAACTCAGTCGATGCCGAATTTGTTTTCTAGGTAGTCTAAGTTTATCATAAAAATTCAGCTCTGAAATTAAAGCTGGGTTATATCTAGTCTTTCGGGAATCTGAAGTTTGTGTCATATTGGCTTCTGCAAGTTTTATTTCTTCACATAAAAAAAAAAAAGATTCTCCCGTTCAAGTCCTCAGGAAAGAGGGCGCAGACATGATGGAACATCACACCACAGCAGATGATACTCAAAGTAGCAAATCCAAACAGAGAAATCTTTACTCGGTCCCTCCTGCTGTCTCTCTGTTGTGCCCTGCTGGGAAACCATTTCATAGTTGACATGTTGGTCTTGTTCCTTAAATTAAGTGTTTCTCCAGGGCAGAGACCACATCCTCTTGTTCAGGGCATATAGCAAGTGCTGGGACATGGCAGGTACTCCATGAGTATTTGGTTTTTAGAAAGAATTGAAAGGTCCTGCCCAAACTGCATTCTAGCTGCTTCTCAGAGGCCACTTGATCTGGAGCTGCTTGTCCAGAGTGTCTGTCCTTACCTAGGGCAGCTCCGTGATGACATGCCCACTGTTTCCATGCCTCCTGCCCCAGAGGAAAACCCGGGCCACTCCTGCCCACCTCCGGCAGTTGGTCACAGGTATCAGCCTGGATGACTCCCTTTTGCTCCTTTTTTTTTTTTAAGAGTTAATTAATTTATTTTTTTATGTAGTGTTCCATGATACATTGTTTGCATATAACACCCAGTGCTCCATGCAGAACGTGCCCTCTTTAATACCCATCACCAGGCTAACACATCCCCCCACCCCCTCCCCTCTAGAACCCTCAGTTTGTTTCTCAGAATACATAGTCTCTCATGGTTCGTCTCCCCCTCCCTTCCCCCCCTTCATTTTTCCCTTCCTACTATCTTCTTCTTCTTTTTTTTTTTTTTAACATATAATGTATTATTTGTTTCAGAGGTACAGGTCTGTGATTCATCAGTCTTACACAATTCATAGCTCTCACCATAGGACTCCCTTTTGCTCTTAAAAGGAAGAAGTACCCTGCTTGTTAGAGTGTAATTAGGGATCTGCTGGGGGCTCTACCCATATTAGAAAGAAGGTATAGCACAGGTAAAAAGAGAGACATCCAAGTCTTTTAGCCTGGATTTGAGTCCTTTTCAATTTCTTTTTTTTTTTTAAGATTTTATTTATTTATTTATTTGACAGAGAGAGAGAGTGCGCACGCATGCGCACAAGCAGGGGGAGGGGCAGAGGGAGAAGCAGACTCCCCACTGAGTAGGGAGCCTGATGCGGGGCTCAATCCCAGGACCCTGAGATCATGACCTGAGCCAAAGGCAGAGGCTTAACCAACTGAGCCACCCAGGCGCCCCTCCTTTTCGATTTCTAATTGTATTCCTGTGAACATCTAGCATTCCTGAACCTTAGCTTCTTATTGGCAAAATGGAAAAAAGTGTCCTCTTTTTTCTGGGTTGTCAGGTATATGATCTGAAATAATACAATTAAAAAAGCTTTGTAAATCATAAAATGCTATCCAAATATACTATATTCTTACTCTCTTAACTATAACAAGTTTATCCATGGTTAAGACACCTGGAATCTTCCATCAGCAAAGTAGGTAACTAAGCATAAGTTATGCAAGAACTAGATAATTTTGTAGTAAATTTTGCAATTAATTCAATCCCGCCCCCCCCCCCCCCCCGTCCCCGTTTGCCTGGGGCTGCACCCTGACCTACAGATTCAGGAAGTGCTCCCAGCACATAAGGCAGCAAGTGAGACCAGCATCCACACTCTCTGAATCCAGTGAAGAATACTAACAACTCCAGTGAAAAATCCTGCCCACAAAACCACAGTGACCACAAGATGACATGTCTTACAAGGCCATAAAATAAAAGCTCATGTTTTGCCTTTACAAGTAATGAGAAACTAAGAGTTGCAGCGGGGGCAGCTCCAGGAATCATACCCCTCAGGAACATTCAGGAGCGCCCCAAAAAGCATGGGCGCCACTAGAGCCCTGAGAAGAGGATACGTCTGGATCTAAGAGATGCAGCAGCCGCTGCTCCGGCCCAGGCCTGCCGATGCCCAGGAGCGCCCTCCCTCTCCTGGGGCCAGGCTCGTCGGCCGTGCTGCCTGCGGTCCAGCCTCACGCCGCCCTCCCACTCCCCGCCACACTTGCCTTCCACTATACTGCTCAGCCTGGCCCTTTAGCACATGCCTATTGTTTTTTTTTTCATGAACAGAAGTCTATACTTGGGGATCAGGGAATTATTGTTTATAGCAAAGCATTCTCTGCATTTGCAAGTTGACGTTGTTGGTATATAGTATGAAAGGGGCACCTGGGTGGCTCAGTTGGTTAAGCATCTGCCTTTGGCTCAGGTCATGATCTGGGGTTCTCACCAAGGGGAGCCTCCTTCTCCCTCACCCTCTGCCCCCCCCCACTGCTCGTGCTTTCTCCCTCTCTCTCAAATAAATAAAATCTTTAAATATATATATATATATATATATATACACACACACACATATATATACATGTCATGTGGAATATCTCAGTTGTGTTGACAATGGGTAATACCATAAACTGTTCAGTCATAATGAGTCTTAGCTTTTTGGTTTAGGGGCGGAATAACGCGGGAGGGGTGTGGTTCTACTTAAAAGGACAGGGGGACTATTTGAACATCCCAGGACTGGAAATCTAAAGTAAGCACAAGGCTCCATAACTTTGTTGGAAGGCATCTTTCTGTACATAAGACCAATGACACACATGCCTCTTTCTTTGATTATGAAAACGTTCTTCTGAAGTAAATTCTGTCTGGGAGTCAGAATGTCCACTCAACAAGAGTATCGATAAGGCATCTAAGAATCTTGGCTTTAAAGTGAGATTAGTTTTCTCTCCTACTGTGGACTTCCTGAGCAAGAAGTTTAGAAGTGTCATCCCTGTCCTGCCTCTCAAATCCCACTGCATTTGTTAAAGAAAAGCCCAGGCTTTTTCATAGCAGATTCTAAGCCTGCAGCTTTCCCTAGGATTTCTATGTAGCCTTAAAGCCCAGGTGTACATTCATTCTGGTTCTTCCTTTTTTTTCTTTTTTAATTCAGGTATTCTCCAAGTATTTATTAGGTTCTTGCCAAATGAATGTGTGAACAGGTAATATAAGGGATTATAATGAGGAATGAAATTGGATTCTTAAAGTTAAGGCCTTTTTCATCCAGAAGAAAAGACCACAGGCCACCATTTCTTTCGTTCACCATCATATCTCCAGACAAAGTTATAGATTTGGGCACATAGTGAACCCTCAATATTTATTAAATTAATGAATAAATAAGTAAATAAGTGAATCATAATATTAGAAAATGGTACATGAAGTGTCTTGAGGGGAAAAAAAAAAATCCACTTCTTGATCGTTGACTGCCCTTAATCATGGAACCGTAGATGACACTTTGGGTGAACTCTCTTCAATTAATATCCGTCAAACACATCTGGGAGATAGCACAACCCAACACTCCCTTGTTTTATGTATTTCCAAGATAAAGTTACACAAACAAGATCTATGTACTGGAATGCACAAGAAGCATCCTATCATGAACAGAATATGAGTATGAAGATTCTTGATACACTGCATTCTCTAAAATGCAATCCTCATCACTCATAGCCTCTTGAGACTCATGGCAATGAGGATATTTTTTCCTTCTGGTTTGCCCAGTGGTAAACTCTGCTGAATCCCCTGCTTCCCAAACACTTGCTCGGCTCTTCCTCTTCTGTGTGCTCTGCTTCCTAAGCTCCCTGTAGCAGACTGAGTACAACGCTAGCCTTGGAAGAACCTGGAAGAGTCCACTTCTCTGTTATTTCTCCACTGCTACACTTCTTTTTGCCCTTTGGTCAACCTTTTGAGAAAAGTGAGAAACATATTTCAGTTTGGGGTTTGGGTTTTCAGTGAAGGAAGAATTGATGTGTGGAGGGATAGGTTTGGCCAAACCACTCTTCTCTTTCTACCTTATTTATAGTGAGGTTGTTCCATATCAAAGTCTTCGGTGCTACTTCCATTTGGAGTATCATTTATCTATATGATTTCATGTCTTTTTCTTTCACAACCTTCAGACACAACTCATATGTCCTCTCCTCAGAGATTCTTCCTTGACTGCCTATCTAAAGCCACCTCCCGTGTCATTATATACCATTATGCTCTTTCATAGTCTTCACGGCACTGAACAATATTTCATGTTTCTTCATGTTAACCATCCATTTCTACCACCGTATACACTCTTGCAAGTCTGGCCTCTTCTCTGCTATACCCACTTCACCTAGGATAGTTCCTGGCAGATGGTAACTGTGTGGACACCTGACCATAAAGGGCTTTAAATGCCAGACTTTTTCAGGTGCACGAAAGGGATCTATTGGAATTGCTCCAGCTGTGGGAGGGTACGTGTCCAGAACTGTGCCTCCGAGAAATTACATTCATTGGTGACAAGGTGCAGTCTGGATTGGAGAGCAGAGATCCTGGCACAGAGAGTTCAGTAAGAACATTAGATTATTTTTTTCCTGTATGATGTGAATAATATTGGTTTAAGTTATATATATTTTTTGTACAATATAGTAACTGCTTAGACTGGAAACAGATTTTAAGCTAATGGAAATCTATTCCTTAAGACCTGTTAAGCATCACACATTAAACATATTTCTACAGCAGTTATTAGTTGTGTGTGTGTGTGTGTGTGTGTGCGTGTTTTTACAAAGTCTTATTTGGTTGCTTAAGGCTGTCAACACATCTCTATAAAAATGAAGACAACTATTAACCAAAGGACCGAAGGATTTTAACCCAGACCATATAAAGAGTCTTGGAATTCAGAATTTGCTGTAATTATTGCAGTAAAAAAATAGTGAAGGCTATTTAAAAAGCTTCCTGTCTTGAGATGGTATGTCCTTGTATTCCAGGAACTTAATGAGGGATAATAATAATGATTATGATAATGATAATCTCATCAAAATCATGAAAGTATGCTTAAAAAGCCTAAAATGAGTTTCCTACTGAGATGATAAAAAGAGGGTTGTTTTTTTTTAAGGCCAAGTTGAGAATTGAATTTCTACATAGTCCAATTAACTTCACACAGAGGGGAAAAAAATAAAAAACACTGTTACATGGCTCCATGCCTTATTCTCAACCCTGTGTAGCAACCACAACAAATCAACAATGTAATTATTGAGCACCTAATGTGTTCAGTGCTGATGGTTTAAAACTATTTGCAAATATGTTACTGGCAAAACAGGAAAGTGGATAAAGCGTGGGTGAGTTAGTATAAACATCTTAACTACTGCTAAATGTCAGAAAAAAAACCACTCAAAGCAAAACCATCTTTTTTGGTATTCAAGAGCCAGGTGTTGTTTCTATCTCTTGGTCTCTTATGACTTCTCTTGATTAGCTTGTAAGAAATCTTAAGGAAAAAAAAAAAAGAAATGAATTTATCCCCATGTTCTGTTCTTATCACACGGCTCCCAAACTTCCCTTTTAATTCTGTAGTGTTTATTTAAAAGGCAGATCTGATCGTGACTCTTCTCTGCTTATAACCTTTTAATAGCTACCCAGAATCAATACAAAAAGATCAACCCTCTAAACACGGCATACATAAGGCCCTCCATTATTGGTGCCTTGCCTAATTCTCCAGCTGTATTTCTCAAACCCCTCCACTTTACACGTAACAATGCATTAATCCCAAGCTACTCTGCTCAGGTTGCCTGAATGCCCACCTTTCCTTCTGCACCTTCTTTCTTCCTCAACTGACTCTTACTTAATTTTCAAGACTGAGCTTAAACATCATGTCTGCAAGGCTTTCCATATGTCTTGAGGCTTAGTATATATGTGATATTAACTCCATATCTGATATATAGTTTGCAAATATTTTCTCCCATGCCATGCATTGCCTCTTCGTCCTGCCACTTATTACTTTTGCTGTGGATGCGATTTTTAGTTTGACACAGTCCCGCTTGGTTATTTTTATTTTCTTGTTGGTACTTGGGTGTCATATTCCAAAACCCATGGGCAAGACCCATGTCAAGAGCCTTTTCTCTATTTTTTTCAGGTCTTACAGTTAAGTTTTTAATCCACTTTGAATTAATTTTTATGAATGGTCGAAGATATGGGTCCAATTTCATTCTTTTGCCTGTGACCCAGGACCATTTATTGAAAAAACTGTCTTAACCCCAGGGAGTATTCTTGGCTCCCTTGTCAAATATCAGTTGACTATATATACATAGCCTTATTCTGGGCTTTCTACTTTACTCAACTGATCTACGTGTCTGGTTTTTTGTTTTGGCTAGTACCATACTATTTTGGTAACTGGAAGTTTTGTGCTTTGTAGTAAACTTTGAATTTAGTAAGTGTGAGGGCTCCAGCTTTCTTCTTCTTTCTCAGGATTGTTTTGAATATTCAGCACCTTTGGTGGTTCTATACCAATTTTAGAACTATGAATTTCTGTGAAAAATGCCACTGAAACTTTTACAGGGATTGCATTGAATTTACAGATGGCTTTGGGTGCTCTGGACATTTTAACAATATCAAGCCTCCCAATCCACAAGCACAGATAGCTTTCATTTATTTGTGTCTTCAGTTTCTTTCATCAGTGTCATGATTTTTAGTGTAGAGATCTTTTACCCCTCGGTTAAATTTATTCCTAAGTATTTTATTGTTTTTGATGCTGTTATAAAAGGGATTGTTTTCTTTATTTCTCATTCAAATATTTGTTATTGAATAGAAATGTGACTTATTTTTGTATGTTAACTGTGTATCCTGCCACTTCACTGGATTCATTTGTTAGTTCTGATACTGTTTTGATGGCATCTCTAGTGTTTTCTATATAAATGACCATGTCCTCTGCAGAGACAATTTTACTTCTATTTTCTGATTTGAGTGGCCTTTATTTGTCTTTCCTGATTATTCGGTCTAGATCTTCAGTCCTATGTTGAATAGAAATGGTGAGAATGGGTACCTTGTCTTGTTCTTGATTTTAGAGGAAAAGCTTTCAGCTTTTGTTGTTGTTAAGGCTTACTTTGTGGCCAAATGTGTGATCTACTTCAGAGAATGTTACATATGTGCTTGAGAAGAGTGTGTATCATTCTGCTGTTGGATAGAATATTCTGTTAAGTTCATTTGGTCTATAATATTATTCAGGTTTGCTGTTTCCTTATTAATTTTCTTTCTGGATGATCCATCCAATGTTGAAATGGAATACTGAAGTCACCTACTATTATTGTACTGCTGTTTGGTTTTCTCTTCAGTTCTGTTAATATTTTCTTTAAATATGTAGTTGCTCCAATGTTGGAGCATATATATTTATAATTGTTCACCCCTTTCACTATCTGGTGTTCTAGTTAGTTTCTTGTAACTGATTTTGACTGAAAGTCTGTTTTTTTTCTGATATAAATACAGCCACCCTAGGTCTCTTACTTACCATTTACATGGACTATCTTTTGCCATCCCTTCACTTTCAGCCTATGTGTGTTCTTAAAGTTTAAGTGTATCTCTTGTAGGCAGCTTATCCTTGGATCTTATTTTTAATCCCTTTAGCCACTCTGTGCCTCTTGATTGGATAATTTAGGCCATTTACATTTATATTAATCATTTATACATAAGGACTTTAAATTGCCATTTTGTTAACATTTTCTGATTTTATTCTTGTTCTTTTGTCCCTTTCTTCCTCTTTTGCTGTCTTCCTTTGTTATTCACTATTAGTAGAGCATACTTTAATTCCTTTCTCTCAATCTTTTGTATAATTACTGTCAGTTTTTTCTTTGTAGTTACCATGAGGCTTCCTTGAAACATCTTATAGATCTCACAGTCTACTGGAAGCTAATAACAGCTTATTTTCAGTTATATACAAGAACTACAGTTTTCCTTCTCTATTCCCCACATATTATGCTATTGAGGTCATATTTTATCTATTTCTTTAAATATTGTGAATCTCTTAACAGATTATGGAGTGGCTGAAACTGAGTATAGAGCCCTTTCAGGATTTCCTGAGGTGTAGATGTGTTTCCCACCTGGGCCCTGTCCCAGCAGGACTGGTTGTGGACTTTGGCTGGGAGGGGCTGAAATCAATTATAGGGCACTTGCAGGCTGTCCTGGGATACAGGGAGAAGTATCTCCCACTGGTTCTTTAGCCTAGTGGTATTGCACATACTGAGCAGTGATAATCACATTTTGGAAACCAACCCTGATGCTTTGCCTCTCTGAGTTTTGATTCTACAGGAAAAGAATGAGGATGTCAAAGCCTTCATCAACTATTATTTGGTGAGGTAGGCTGTGACAAAGCAAAATGTTCTTATTTTATAACTACGGGAAAGGTAATAATTACCCCAAGTTATCCTCAAGCTATAAGTGAAGGAAAATGAATGGAATATCAGTTGCAGGGAAATGATTGTGTAATGTTTATAGATATGAGGAAAACTTTGGGCTGCAAACTGAACTGGTCCCAAGGCCTAGAGCAGAGCAGGTTTGGTGATAGACCCCATCATAGAATTTGCCAGAATTCTCCCAAACACAGCTGCTGCACAGACAATGTGGAGAGGCCTCCCTTCTGCTTCACTCACCATCCTAAACACAAGCATCAACTATTACAATCATCTTCACCTTCACACAGGAAGAACAAGTCCCTTGGCTTTCTGCCCACACTCAAGTTAAATACCAAGCATTGTCAGAGTATTCTTTAGTACAATGGTTTCTATTGCTATATTCAGAGTGCCTAAAATGGAAGCAAACCTTTTCTTTTAGAAAAGAAATTAAGAAGAAAAAAATTGAGTTTAAAATGGAGTCAAAATTGAGACCTCTCAGAGATGTTTTTGTTATTTCAACTCCATGAAATAAAAAAGCTGGAAAAAAAATCAATAAAATTTAAAGGAGCTATGAAATTGATTTGATACAATCCTAAGTGGTAGCTTTAAGTAAGCCTTCTCCCTTTCTTGTAAATTACCTTGAGCAGAGCTCTTTATGAAATAAAGTGCCATGTACTGAAATCCTGCTTGGTGTTCTGCTTTGTTAGTGAATGCATTCCATTGAGGGTGAGCCAATTACCGAGTAAAAATGCTGTTTAATTTTTTTTTCCCTTTCTGCCACCACAAAGGTCAAATGTCTGAGAAATCTTTGTTTGGGTGGAATGCGTTTTCTTCTTTTTCCAAATGAGACTCTGTACCTGTATTTCTTAGTATGCTCCCAACTCTTGGAGAAGGGTATTAGAGCTCATAACATCACTGTTACAGTCCTCTTCAGGCTACCCCTGAACAAGTGATGGATCAGCTACGAGGATTTTTGTGTGGTATAGCAACTCCTCTACCTAGTGGTACAGTGGGTAGTAAAGAAGGGATTTCCCAGCACAAACTGATGGTTTTCCTTCAATTTGCAAAATGAATTGAGGAGAAGCTATAGCTAGTTAAGATCATTTTTTTATCTTATTACACATTAATTTTTATCAATAGATTTTCATGCAGTTTTATACTTAATTGCATAAGATTCAATTGCTACTGACATCTCTTGAGCTAGAGTCTTTCCAACCAGAATATATTACAGTATTCTGATAATATTTTTACATGGTGATTTTATTCATTCCAATGAATACCAGATTTCTATTACTATTTGGATACCAACTTCAACATCTTGAAGCGATCAACTATTTATATAATCCTATCTGAGAGGATTCAAGGGAAATAATGAATAACAGAGTCAATACGTTTAATATGCGTGATTAGAGGTTAGCATTTCCATTGGGACGTGATCCCCAATAGGTTAACATTTCCATTTCCATAAAAATAAACTAGAACAGCAAGTGTAGGGACACATTTAGTAAACTGCTGCAGCTGGCTACTTCCCATTACTATTTCCTTATTCACTTGTGTACATACAAACTCAGTGTTTCTGTCAGCAGTGGATAGTTAGATACTTAATTATTCAATACAGCTTCGCATTTGAGTGTAAATAACATGCCTGCCAATTTCTGAAGATAACTTCGTGAAGGTCCTTGACAAACTATCCTGAAAATAGGGTCAACGGACAAGATGCAATTTCAGTGAACACTCCATTCCTATTGCCAGTGGAGTCCAGTGACAGCAGAGATCATCCAGGACACAGGGATAATTCTATGTCCTATAGATGTGACTTGAAGAACATTGTATTTTCTAAAGCACGCTTACTTTTCTGGTTCGGCTGGGCTAAGGCTAACAAATGTGTTGGTTTTTCCTTGGAGAGTGAAAGCTGAACTATTGGGTGCCAGGGTAAATGAGCTGTCACTGCTACCTCTGTGGCTGTCCGTCCACGGAACTGATGGGCTGTATTTGTTCATAAATGAGAGCAAACGATAGTATGGCTGTTCTTAATACATTAGGTAATAAATGTCGTTAATCCCATTATTCTTAATGCATTTTAAAACACTTTCAAAATGATCTCCTTTGAAACTTTCAATAAATTGACGAGGCCTTAAATTTGACCATTAAAAAGAAAACAATTTGAAAAAAATTTAGTTTATATTAGTGGTCATAAAACAGCATCTTTTTGTATATAATAAGGTTACTTTTTTTTCCCCTGAAGAGTTACTCCAAAGATGATACTAGTAATGATCACCTGATTATATGGCACTTTTAACATTTCATGTACTTGGAGACTTTTATCTGTATATATACCTTGCTTCCAGTCTTTTGATGGATATAGAAGTTATTTTTAAATAAGGAAATATGCTTAATTGATACATGGTCTACCATTTTGTGAGCCTGTACATTTCCAGTTCCTTAATGTTAGAACTGATTGCTGTTTTCTTTTTTTTTTTTTTAATATTTTATTTATTTATTCATGAGAGACAGAGAGAGAGAGAGAGAGGCAGAGGGAGAAGCAGGCTCCCAAGGAGCAGGGAGCCCGATGCGGGGCTCGATCCCAGGACCCTGGGACCATGACCTGAGCTGAAGGCAGATGCTTAACCATCTGAGCCACCCAGGAGCCCTGATTGCTGTTTTCTTGATGCCTTTTTTAAGGCCTGCCTTCAACTTTTCCTTTTTGAGAAAGTAACCCTGAAAAGGATTAAGCAGGGCTTGAAATTAAAGGAAAGGCTATGGGAAAAAGTTTCTAGAACGATGGCAAATAGTAGAACAGTTTCTTCCATGTGATATATATGCAATAATACTAGGCGAGTATAATTGTATTTTAGTTACCTCTAAACTCTCACTTAGATTTTCAGGGTTCTTTTCTCATTTTTTATAATTTTCATATTGCATTTTCTGTTGTGAATATTTGCTTTATACATTGAAGTGCTTAAAGGTGATAGCATATATGTTTACGACTTTTATATTATCTTGATGATATCATTATATAGTTACCTTCTTTGTCTCTTATGGGGTCCATGGTTGGTAGACCTGATTCCAAGGGCCTCAGGTGGCCATGGATCCTGTCTGGTCCCTGGATAGACAGACCTGAATCTTTGGCCTTGGCCAGGAGAGCTGGCGCTGGGACAAGTGTCTGCTTTCATTGTCTACAGTTGGATCCACAGACCAGGGACCTGTTACCAGGTGTGCAGATGGGCGTGGCTTCTGCCTGGCCCCAGGGGAGGGTGGGCCCATGGGTAGGCTGATGACCCGAGACCTCTGCTGGGAAAGAGTCACCGGGCTGCTTCAGCGTTAACCAGCTGGGACTGTGGTCTGCAGGTCTGCCTCCAGGGCACGGATGAGAGTGCCTCCTTCCTGGAGGGGCCAGACTGTCCTTGGGCTAGAATCAGGCACAGGGCTGCTTCAGGATCTGAAGTCATGCTGCATTCTGGTGTGTCTGTCTTCAGGTGTTTCCCATCTTATCTCTGAGAGGACAGTGCTGCTCCCAGACCCTGGCTGAGAGGGGCTGAGCGGCATATAGGACCTTTCCAGGATGTGCTGTCTAATGAGATCAGCAGGTCTGCCTCCCTGGGTGTGGTTGAGTGTTTCCTGCACAGTTCCTGGGCAATCAGGACCACTGCAAGACGTGAGAGCAGAGTTTAAGAGAAGTTTCAGGATAAGCAGTCAGACAAAATAGGATGGGCCTGCCTCAGGAGTATGGGTGTGTATATCTTCTGTGTTGTCCCTGTGAGGACAGTACTGCTTCTGGACCATGAATGAGAGGAGCTGGAGCCAAGTCACTGGATGCTTCGGGGCCTGAAACCAAGGACAGAGGTTGGAGGGCCTGTGAGCTGAGGCCCGGGGATATAGGACTCTTCCCAGCTAGGTCCTTGGCAGATGGCGCTGGCGGCCGGACCAAAGTCAAACAGGCTGTAGCTGAATGCACAGGGGTCAGCACTGTTTCTAGGTCTCTAACCAGGACCATAATCTGTGAGCCTGCCACCCTAGCATGGGCCTGCCTTCTCTAAAATCTGGATTCCAAAGCTCTCACAAATGTGCTTTTGTCCATGAATAGCTGCCAAATGAGTATGGCTGAGGGGGGATACAAGTGAAGAAGCCATTCTTCTGCCATCTTGTGGATGCTACTGCATGAATTTGTTTTAATGTAATCCAATTATTCCATCTTTTCCTTTGCTGTTAGTGGTGTGTGTGTGTGTGTGTGTGTGTGTGTGTGTGTGTGTTATTCTGGAACTATTTTATAATCGTTTTATCAAGGTAAAAATTACCTATTAGCTCATTGATTGGAGGTGGAAATGAATTTATCGACTGCTTTATAAATAAGTGACACAATACTACTGTTCTTTCTAAGAAAAACATGCCTTTCCATTTCTTTACATTGTCGTTAATGTACTTCAGTAGAGTTTTAAGCTTTTTCTAACATAGGTTTTGAAATTTTTGTTCAGTTTATTCTGAGCCATATTTTTAACAATGAATATAACATTTATTTATATTATAAATTAGCATTTTTTTAGAAAATAAACCTATGGATTTATAAGTATTTAAAAGTGCAAAAGATACTCTAAAAATCTGATTATGAATGTAGAAATGGAAAGGATATTGTAGCCCTACCTGTTATTAAAATATATTAAAAGAAATTTCACCCTATAAAGAGTTTGGTACTAGAAAACTAGGCAGATTTATGATATAGCTCAAAATTAGCTGTAAGAGTGGTAGTATTTCATACTAGTGGAAAAATTCACCACCATTCAATAAACTTTTTAAAGAACTATCCAGCTATATGGGAAAGGCCATATTCCTGTCACCCTCTAGAATTAAATTGTAGATGTTTTAAATAAAACATATGGAGGAACCTAACATTAGACCGAGGAAACAGTTTCTCAGTGTAACTCAACACGGATAAGCCAAACAAAGCCTGGTATTAAATAGATGGATTATAGGCATGGCTGGTGGGACCATAAATGCGATCTTCTGCAAAGAAAATGGGATACTCTTTTGTATAACTTAAAATTTGTATATCTTTGTTTCTGAAGTTCCACTCGGGGGGATATTCCTCATTTATATCCTAGTGTTAGGTAGAAAGATTGTAGACAAGACTGCTTACTGAAAATAATGTAATGGTAAATAAATAATGAAATTATTTAATGTAAAGTTGTACCTATGAAATAGAATATTATACTGTCATCAAGAGGTATGAAATAGAATTATGAGTATAGAAAAGAGTGCTGCAGTATGTTTTTAAAGGAGCAAAATAAGGCAAGTTGTCAGGGTATAAGATAGATACATATAGATTGCAAATATGCCCCCATGTGATTATTTATAACTATGCATAAAATATATATATCCCATATTGATACTCACAGCAACCTCAGAAATATTTATTTTCTTCCTCTTGCTCTAACGTGATTGTTTTAATTAGTATAGTTTCCTATCTTGATTTTTCTTTAAATGATTTCATGTCAACCCATCCTCATGCTTTAAAAAAAATCTTGATTAATTTTTCGCATAATTACTCTTTCAATTAATTTTATAACTAGGTTGTGAAGTTCCATGAAACTCTGATGGGATTTTAAAAGGTATTAATTTGGCTTTATAGAGTGATTTACAAAGAATTGATATCTACATGGAACTGACACATTCCCCATAATTATATAACTCTAGACTTGAGGACTCTTTTTGTCTTTTTATAAATTTCTTGGATTGTCTTCATAAAATGCTTGTACAACTTGCTAAAAATTATAAAATTTTTAATTTGCATTTTATAAACGTATGATACTTTAGTTTTGTTGCTATGATGACATGCATCATTTTCTACTCTAAGTTTTATTCGGTTGTTGCTCTTGTACAGAGACAATTGAATTTGTATGTTGAACTTGTATACAGCAGTCTTGTTGAATTTTATTCTTTGCATTTTAAATTTGTTGATTCACTTCACTTATGCTTATAGAAAAAGCTATATATTTCTTTTATTTGTTTTTTTTCTATTTTTGATATTGGTACTATGCTTTAAATCATGCCTTGTAGGGGCACCTGGGTGGCTCAGTCCTTAAGCGTCTGCCTTCGGCTCAGGTCGTGATCCCAGGGTCCTGGGATCGAGCCCCGCATCGGGCTCCCTGCTCCTCGGGAAGCCTGCTTCTCCCTCTCCTGCTCCCCCTGCTTGTGTTCCCTCTCTCTGTGTGTCTCTGTCAAATAAAAAAAAAAAATCTTAAAAAAAAAAATGCCTTGTAAAATCAATTGGCCAGTAATAGAGCTAGTTCTTCATTCTAAAACCATTTGTATAAGATGATAATTATCTTTTCCTTGAAGATTTCATAAAGATATCTACACTTTTGGTAATTTTGTGTATGTGTGCATGTTTTCATATCTCAGATTTATTTTTAAAATTGGTATTCTCTAGAAATGTATTTATTTTATCATCTTAACTAGGTTTTCAATTCTACTGGTATGAATTTACCAACACTGTGCTTATAATTTTCAGTTCTTTATTCTACTGGTACTTGATTACTGTTTTTGTTTTTTTCCTCTTTGTAATTGCTCCTGGTGTCTTTTCTCTCCTTCAGTGATTAAATTGCAAATTTCTAAGTTATTATTCTTTTCAAATACAACCTTTAATTTTCTCCATAATTCTCTACTCTTTTGTTTTTTATCAATTCTAATGTGTTTGTGGGTTTTGTTTGATTCTGGAAGAATTTCTAGGTTTGATCTTTGGTCTGCTAATTAATTTTTCACCTATGTATAATGTGCTCTTTACCTATTTATTTTGTCTTCATATCAATTAAATTCTTCATTCATTAGATCTCTCATTTGATTTCTTGTCATCTGTGTTTTATAGCATCCTGTTTTAATTTCCGTGATGATTCCTTTCATCTCTCACTTTTGTCAGAGAGAGAGAACAAGCAGAGGGAGCAGTAAGCAGAGGGAGAAGCAGGCTCCCCACTGAGCAAGGAGCCTGATGTGGGGCTTGATCCCAGTACCCCGAGATTATGACCTAAGCCGAAGGCAGATGCTTAACTGACTGAGCCACCTAGGCACCCCTCACAGTCATTTTAAAGCTCTCTTCTGATTTTTCTAGTAACTCTAATTTCTTTCAATTTAAGATCTTTCTCATGTTGTGCCTCTATGATAATATTGGCCTACCTCAGATTTTTTTCTTCTCAATTTCTGTGAATCCTTAACATCCGGTCTTCTGGTAGCTATAGCTGTTTCCTCTGTGGCCGTGGTGTGTGATCTCATGGGATGGTTGCCCTCTAAGTGTTCCCAGCTGGGAATGCCGCCTACTGGGATGGCTTGCCTAAGGCAAGGGCGGGGCCTCCCCTGCGGTGTCACTCACCAGGCATGCCCTATAGCTGCAGTCTCCTGTGAACTGAATCCCTTGTTTTTCAGGAGTTTGCGTGTGTATCACTAAGCTTGATTTTCATAGATTTTCGGTCATTTTTCAGGTTTCATGTATGTGAGGGAGATTTGAACAAGAGTTTACTTCCCAAAAATACAAAATTACTGTATTACTTTTATAATGAAAAAAAAGTTTTTAGATTTAAAGTGTCTACACAGTGCATGAAATGTATTAATTTCTTTGTATGTCTGGTGCACTGAATTGAACTTTATTGTTTCAGACAATTAAGTTTAAGAAGCATAGATCTTGATACTTAATCACATTCATCTTCAAAATCATTTTCAAAATCAAATATTCCTTTAATTACTATTCATTTCCAGATCAGACTCCTTCTTATAATGAAACAAAGCCATTGACCTACTTTACTGGGTCACAGAATATGCCGCAGTCCAATGCTCCAGGCACAGCGTCTAGATACAGGACATGCATGCCCTTTACATGGAAATTCTAACTAGCATTCATTTGTTATTGTTTTCACAAGTCATCTGTCCTTTACACTGAAAAATGGGTAACTTTTTAGTATGTCTTTTTTCATTGACTTCTTCAAAAATCACAGTTAGACATTGTGAATCAAAACTGGTATTTACTTCACAAACGGGAGGAATTGTCTCTTCTAAAGTATTTGGGGGATAACCTGCAATGTTGCACATGCCCATGCTTGGAAACCCACTCTACCTTGGTGCCTTTTTCTGATGATTGCACTTGACTTGTCTCTAGGTCCATAGTTCTGTGAGAGACTTTGCCCATAGTAATAGGATTGGTCCTGAAGATAAACAAGAGAAGTTTGCTTTTGACATGAACTCTGAAGTTAGCCTTGTTTAAAGGTAATCATTTCTTCAAATATCTGAGCTATTTAGTATTTTTACATATTGGGCTTTCTCGGCAAATGGCAGATGATTAATATACCTCTCATATGCAGAACGTTCTTTCCTCTAGTTTGAACCACAGAGAGACCATATGGTAAGAAAAATGTTAGCCTAGTTTGAGAAACTTGCAGTAGTATTTACAGACCAGGTCAAGTAGTTCTTCTAGCTCAGGCCAGCACATTCTCTAAATTTCTGGGCTCATTCTTCCTCTAAATACTGTGCATTCTGTAAAATACTGGCCACCGGCCAATGACCAGTATGCTCACAGAATGATTTTAGATGATCTACCTTCTCAGAAGTACATCTTACTTAGATATGAGATAGAGCAGCTTGGAGAAATTGAGTAATACTGCAGTTAAATGTTAAATTAATGGGTCTTGTTAGTCCATTTTATACCAGATAAATCACATCAGAGTGATTTTAGACTTACATCTGCAATTTTAGACTTACATCTCTTTTCCTTTCCTCCACTTCCTTGGTTTCTGTGGCGAATGTATTGATTACATAAGACTTTTCACAACCACCGAGAAGCTTTTATTTACTTATTTTTTTTTTTTCCTTTGGTTGGTTTTATTTTGAAATAACTGGGACCATGTTGGCTGGAATGCAAATTGATGAATCTAGTGTTATAATACATGATAAACTCACTGTTGTTCATTACCAGGGATATTTTGCTGCTTTAAGTCCCCATTGTCAGTAAGGGAGGTGATTTGGAAGCCAGCACAGAATCTTTTGCAGGGAGAAAGGTAGTATCTTACTGAAAGTTTTTTTATTTCTAGTTTCATTTTGGTGGGGTTTGTGAAAAAAAATATTCAGAAGCAGTTACCTTGTACTAGTTTGTGGTCTAATTACACAGCATTACACAGTTTTGAAATTCATTTGAGGAAAAGAGGTAGCTTTTTCCTGCCTGAATCTCACATTGAGGCTGAATTTTGCTTTCGTGTGATGAGTAGTCAATGCAGAGACCACATCCACACAACTTTCTTCAACTTTCTGATCTGAAAGTCAAGTTCTGAAGGAGGGAAGTTGCCAGGGAAATGGGTTGAACTCATACTTTACACTTTTCACTAGGATACAGTTTAAGTTTGTCAGATATTTAAATGTAGAAAAACTATAATATCACTGAATAAAGCATCGATTTTTTAAAAAATAATCTTGGAATAAGGAAGATCTTTCTAAGAATGCTAAAAATTGATGAAAGTCATATAAGAAAGGTGAGATATTTGGATACCACACAGAAAGTTAAAAGATAATTGGCAAACAGGAAAAAAATAGTTGTGACATAAACAATGTCTAAATATATATATGATTGTATATTATATATGTAACAATATTTAATCATATATAGATATTCTTAATAGAAAAAGCAAATAACTCATCAAAAGTTTATTAAAAATACAAATGGTCTTTTTAAAAAACAAGATTTCAATTCAATCTCATTTAAATAGAAATTATTCTGAAACTTCAAAAACAATATTAAAAATACAGATTTGATATATATAACAAGTGGAATTCTATACACAACATAAAAGAATGAATTTTCAACATTTGCTGGAACATTGTATTGCATAAAAAAGTCAGAAATAAAATTCTTCATATTACACAATTTTGTTTATATTCAATAATTTATATTTATATTAAAAAATAAGCAAAATACTCTTGTGGTTAAAGTCAGAATGTGCTTTTCTCTGGGGAGGTTGGGTATTGAAAATGAGCAAGAGTGATTCTGGGATATTGGTTAAGTTGTATGTCATGATTTAGGTGGTGGTTACACAGGTGTACACATGTAAAATTCGTGGAGTTGAACACTTTTATTATATACAAAATAAGCCTCAATTAAAAAACAAAAAAAATTCAGGTATATAATATTTTACCTCTCAGATTAGCAAAGATAATATAATATTGAAGTATATATCAAATGATTTTATATTTAACAATATATTTAGGAATATATAATTACATGATATATAATATGATTCATACACAGGTACATATAGAAAGATAAGGTGCTATTACATTAGGAACTATGAGGAAACAGACTCACACTCATGGTTGGAGAGCAAATTGGTATAGCTTTAGTAGAGTGCAATTCTGTAGTATCTATCAATATTACAAATGACCATAACATTAATGTAAACTAAACATGTGAAACATTGCTTGTAATTCCCAAAGAATGAAAGAAATCTAAATGTCAGTCACCAGGCTATTTAAGTAATCCATAACATGGGAGAACCAACCATAAGAATGAATGGGGAAGCTCTTTATATGCCATCATGAAATAACTTCTAAGATATATTAAGTAGAAAAAGCAAAGGACACATAAATGTGAATAATATATCACGACTTCATGTTAACAGTGGCATAAGAGACAATCTGATTGTATATACATAAAATATTCCCATGGCTAAGCCCAGTAGTATGCTGCCTCTAAGAAACTCACTTTAGCCTTAAGGCACACATAGACTAAGAGTGAAGGGTTGGAAAAAAATTTTTTAAACAAATGGTAACCAAAGAACAGCAGGGGTAGCTATACTTAGGAAAAAACAAAAACCTTTAAAACTAAAAATGGCAAAAATAGAGAAGGTAATTATATAGTGATAAATAGATCAGTCCATCAAGAAGATAACAGTTGTAAGTATGTGCCTAACATTTGAGCAAATATATATGTTTACTTTTAAATAAAAAAAATATATATTTAAAGCTAAAACAGAGTTAAAGTGAGAAACAAGCTAATAAAATGATAGTTAGGGACTTTAATACCTCACTCTCCCTCACTCTCAACAATGGATAGGTCATTGAGACAAAGAATCATAAGGAAACAGTGGATTTGAACAACATCAAAGACCAAATGGGCCTAACATATATAAAAAGAACATTCTATCCAACAACAGCAGCATACACATTCTTCTCAAGAGCACAAGGAACATTTTCTGAGGGGTATATACCATACATTAGGCCACAAAATAAGTCTTAGCAAAGTCAAGAAGACTGAAATCATGCCAAATATCTTCTCTGACTACCATGGCCACAACAGAAATCAACAACAAAAGAAAACTGGAAAATTCAAGAACACATGAAAGTGAACAACACTCTCTTGAGCAACCATTGGATCACAGAAGAGAAAAAAGGAAATTAAAAACGTTTCTTGAGATGAAAACAAAATATACCAGAACGTGTGGGATGCAACAGAAGCAATTCTAAGAAGGAAGTCCACAACAATAAATGCCTACATTAAGAAGCAAGAAATACCTCAAGTAAACGACCTAACTCTACACCTTAAGGAAATAGAAGAAGAACAAACTAAGCCCAAAGTTAGCAGAAGAAAATAAATAATAAAAATTAGAGCAGAAAAAAATAAAAGAACAACAAGAAAAACAATAGAAAATTTTAACCAAACTAAGAGTCTGATCTTTGGAAAAATCTGCAAAATTGACAAACCCTTAGCTAGACTAACCAAGGAAAAAAGAGAGAGGACCCAAATCAAAATTATAAAATGAAAAATGAAACATTACAATGAATGCCAGAGAATCATAAAGGTTTTTAAGAGGCTACTATGAACATGCAAATGCCAACGAACTGGGCAGCCTAGAAGAAATGGGAAACATCTTAGAAACATACCACTTACCAAGACTGAGTAAGGAAGAAACAGAACATCTGAATGGAGCAATTACTAGAAAGAAGATTGAATCAGTGATCAACAATCTCCCAGTGAAGAAAAGCCCAGGATGGATCAGATGGCTTCCCAGGTGAATTTAACCAAACACTTAATGAAGAATTAACACCAGTCCTTCTCAAGCTCTTCCAAAAAATTGAAGAGGAAGGAACAGTCCCAAACTCATTTTACGAGACCAGCATTATCCCAGTACCCAAACCAGGAAAGGACACTACTAGAAAAGAAAACTATAGGCCAATATCCTTGATGGATATAGATGCAAAAATTCTCAACAAAATACTAGCCATCTGTATTCAGCAGCACATTAAAAGGATCATTCACAATGATCAAGTGGAATTTATCCCTGGCTTGCATATCCCTGGGTTCAACATATGCCAGTCAATCAACATGATACATCATATTAATATAATGAAACAAAAGAATCCTATAAACATCTTAATGGATATAAAAAAAGTATTTGACAAAATTCACCCATACATCCATGAAAAAAACTCATAACAATCGGGGCACCTGGGTGGCTCAGTTGTTAAGCATCTGCCTTCAGCTCAGGTTATGATCCCAGGGTCCTGGGATCAAGCTCAGCGGGAAGCCTGCTTCTCCCCCTCCCACTCCCCCTGCTTGTATTCCCTCTCTCGCTGTGTCTCTGTCAAATAAATAAATAAAATCTTAAAAAAAAAAAAAAACTCATAACAAATTAGGCATAGAAGGAATTAGGCATCTCAATACCTGGGAGGCATTATGCTAAGTGAAATAAGTTAGACAAATACTGTAAGATCTCACTTATATGTAGAAACTGAAAAAACAAACAGAACACCAAACCTATAGAAAAAGAGAACAGATGTGGTTATTAGAAGAGGGGTCTTGAAGGAAAGTGGTCCACAGGTATAAATTTCTGGTTATGAGAGAAGTACTAGGGTTGTCATGTACATGATGACTACAGCTAACACCACCAACTGATACATAGAAAAGATGTTAAGAAAGTAAATCTAAAGAGTTTTCATCATAAGATTTTTTTTCCTTTTTTTCTTTCATTTTTGTTTTCTTTTTTCTTTTTGTTGTATCTATTTGAGAAAGTAGATGTTAGTTATACCTTTTGGGGGAATCATTTCATAATATATGTAAATCAAACCATATACCTTAAACTTATACACTGATGTATATCAATTATTTCTCAAAACTAGTAAAAAAAATTGTTAAATAAAAATTCCAAAAGAGTACACAAAAAATGGTAAGACTAATTTCCCCCAGGGAGAAAAAGTTATGTGACTGATGGTGAAGGGTGAGAGAAAAAAAAATGTGTATTTTTTGTAACTACATTTTTTTTTAAAGATTTTATTTATTTATTTGAGAGAGAGAGAGAGAGCCCAAGAGGGGGTAGGGTCAGAGGGAGAAGCAGACTCCCCGCTGATCAGGGAGCCCGACACGGGACTCGATCCCAGGACTCCGGGATCATGACCTGAGCCGAAGGCAGTGGCCCAACCAACTGAGCCCCCCAGGCACCCGTAACTACATTTTTGAACCACAGTGCAGTGCAAGCTCGAAATATTAAAATTAACAAACTATAAACACTGAAAATATTGTTAGTTTGAGGGTGGATAAGAGTCTGAGAGCAGCAGTGGCCTCTGGAGTAAGGCGTGAGTGGTGATAGCACAGAGGTGTGAAAGAAGACTATTTTTACACTCTACACTTTGATCTGTTTTGAGATTTGTTTCTGTGTATATCATACCTATTAATATTTTTTATAAATAGTCCATTTCAGACATTTTGCAGAACACTAGAAAACAGTAAATGACTTTGGAAACACAAGTAATTAAGATCATAATCCCTAAATGAATTTATTTTATTTTATTTATTTTTTCCTAAATGAATTTAAAGCAAGTTCCTATGGAGAAATAGGTAAGGACCCCGGCTGGCCTAAGAATGTTACTTCTAATGAGAAACAAGAATGACACAAGAGGGCGCCTGGGTGGCTCAGTTGGTTAAGCATCTGCCTTCCACTCAGGTCATGATCCCAGGGTGCTGGGATCAAGCCCCGCATCAGGCTCCCTGCTCAGCGGGGAGCCTGCTTCTCCCTCTGCCACTCCCCCTGCTTGTGCTCACTCACTCTTTCTCTCTGTCAAATAAATAAATAAAATTTAAAAAGAATGATGCAAGAACTATATACATAGGTCACCTAGAAGAAGATGAGGAACTAAGACTTTCACACCCTTGTCTGGTGCAAATAAACTTCTAATTATTTCATGGTAAACAGATACTAGAATATAATATCAACCCCCCCATAGTAATTCAGTTTGTCTTTGTTTAAAAAAATTTTTAAATTCAAGGGACACAATCTCACAAACTCTTGATTAAGCAAAGAAGAGGGAAAAAAAAATACGAAATGTATATCCTTGCGTCAGACTTCATAAATTTAGGGGTGGGGCTGACATTTTGTTCCACCTGACTAACTCCGGAAGGATTGCTTTCTCAACTTCTCTGATAGTCCTTCCCTTCTCTTTTCTGTCCAAGTCTGCCTTCTGTCATATATAGCACGCTGTGCCTCCTCATGGTCACCGCGAAACCATTGCCAGCCAGTGGGTCTATATGATCTTTGTTTCTTAGTCCTGCTGCCCATAGAAACCTAACTGAATTTGTCAGTGGTCTAATTTATGGACCTCTGAGGGGAAAGAATCATAGTAACTCAGTCCATTTCAGTTATTGTTTGCCCTGGATCAGGGGTATATCCAAGTCCTTATAGCACTGACCACCATGGAGTGAGATGCAGAGATTACTTGGTACAGTTACATCAGAAAGTGCTATGAGTAATGGCAATGGCTTCTATCCTAACAGCATTGTACATTGTGGTTATCCAGCTGACTCTATGTTTACGTGGAAATAGTTCTCACTTCCACAGGTCATTTATTTCTTTTGTACCCGAGCATTTTGTTTCATTTTACGAAATTCTGAATTTTAACAGCAATAAAGCAAACCCTTCTAAATACTGTTACAGAGATCTTTGGTCTGGGAGGACTCTGTCTTGTAGCCAAGACATCCGTGCTTGAAATGAGTAAGTCGTGAACCACCTCTCACACCACACAAAATGGCATTTTCTCAGTACTGTTCTAGAAGAATGTGATATGCAGTAAATGTACACATGTAGCTTTGAGAATAGGGAATACAGATTCTCCAGAACTCTTCCTGCCGTTATTTTATATTCAGAAGGCCTCACGTAAGATGCTTCAGGAAAGTACAATAATTACAGCAATCTTTTCACACGGCCATGAGTGCTAGGTGAGAATTAACACAGTAAGCAGGATTTCAAAGATCAATAGAGATTTTACTTTTCTTAGTTCTTTTATTATTGAGGCTTACCATTTGTTCCAGTTGTGAAAACCACACATGCAGGTGGCAACATAGAGAACATGCATTCACTATCCAGTATGGCACACACGACGTGGGCATGCACCTAGACTACTCTTGCTGAGGGAATGTTTAATGATGCTACGTCAGAAGTATTTAGTGCTGGGCAGTGGGCTATCTGCATTCAAGTGAAATATAGACCCCAAATGGCTCTTCCTGCCAAAGGAAGCAGAATACATGACCCCAGCAATGGGGAGAGAGGATGCAGCCATCAGTGCAAGCACTGAAAGCAGGAGACAATAAAGATGGAAAGAAGAAAACGTAGGAGAGCAACTCCAGGTTACCAAGTATATAACAAATATTTTGCAGCAAATATTAGTGAGGAGCATACACTTACATAAATTGATGAAAAAAATGAAAAGACAAGAACTTTACAGAAAGAACCCCTGGATCTTAGCTTTCCACTGGTCGGTGATTAACTACCTGGGACACACAGGAGCACATCATGATCATGATAACACCAGGAGTCTAACTAAGCTACTCATTTGGGAACACAGACCAAGCATTGATTGGAATTTTGAGAAGACTAAATGCATATGAACTTAGTAGAATCATTACTGTACCTGGCAATACACACCCACTTTTCCATGGAACATGACTATGAAACTGGCCAAACATTTGTATTGATTTTTCTAAAAACAAGAAGTGCCATTTTTCTCTCTCAAAAAATCTTAATTTTCCTCTAGCATTCTTGCAAGACACTGATAACACTAACAGTCATCACTAAGTACTCTATTTGCCTTTGGTATTGAGAACTGAGTTACTGAGTATATTTGTTGGGCAAGGATCACAAGTGAGATATTTAATAAATTATTGTACTGAAAGGACTAGGCAGTTTTCCCAACAAAATTTCCCATAGCTAAAATATTATATTCTCTCTAAACGCTTCTTAATAACAATGGTAATACTATACAGATCTCACATGTATTACACAATAAATAGGTTCTATGCTAAATGTTCATATTATTTCACTACCCCTCAGGGCGATGCTATAAAGTAAGTACTATTGTTACACAATTTTACAGATGAGAAGACTTTGGCTTAGAGAAGTCCTCAGTCAGGACCTTGTTAGGGAACAATAGTGGAAGAGGTAGCTGAATGAACTATCTACAGAGGCATGGGAAGGGTTAAGGAAACCAACAAAGTAGAAGCCTAGCAACAGTGACGCGCCCTTATACCTCCGGGCTTGAGTGGCAAGGAGAGCAAGAGAGGGAATAACGTCACTGCGGCATAAGAAGGGCCACACTGCTGCCAAACCAGAACTCCTGAGCTGATTCCCACGCAAGTTGCCTTTTCACTATAGCACCCAGTTAAGCAGGGCAGTCTTAAGAAGAGCTCAGTACAGAGCTTTAACAAACAAGTGAAAGGAAATACCTAGTTCAGTTGTGGTTCATTTTCTCTGGGTTCTGCGCCTCGTCACTCCTGCAGCTAGGGTTTATCAGCTAAGCACTGTGTGGTGGGAGCGTCCTTCACTCATGGAAATGAGAGAGGGGATCCCAGCAGATGGGGTTCACAAACAGGCAGTGGGAATGCAAATCAAGGAAAACTACAAGATAGTGTGATATGGGGAATAGAGACAAAGCCTGGTGAATGTTTTAAGATAATCTTATATAATTATTTAATACATTTTTAACTTAAATTTATTTGAAAAAAAAATCACACTCTGCCCAATGCTGAGACCCTCTTCGGTCTTCTTTGATATTCTACATATGTCTTCACGATATCTGAATATTTTTTGCATGTGGAGAATTTTAAAGCAGAAAATGCAGTTTTTAAAGGATAGTTTTGGCCATGTGAGATCTAAAAGTTTATTATATTTAGGGAAATATTTTGATGAGTGTGTATGTGGATTGGTAAAAGCAGGAAATTAATGTCCGATGGTAAAGATGTAATTTTTTATGCTCTTAAGTAAAGCTCTGTTTAAAAATGTGTATTTATCTCACTGTAATATATATGTCATTGAAATAAGTGGACACCTTTGTGTTACTGAGCTATTTATATGGTAACAAAATGATTAAGATAAGGTAATTATAAGTTTTAATGGTACTTGCTATACTCTAGCATGTCTACATGCATGTACACACATATATATACACATTTAGCCAAAGAGAATCCAGCAAGCAACTGTGTAACTATCACTAAACCAGAATATAAAAGCAAGGTCAAAAATTAAAGAAGTGTTTCCCGTATTTCAACCGACACTTAACAAATTTGTGTAATATTGTCCATCTTGCATCAGTTTTACGTATTCAACAATATACACCGTTGTCATTCCCTCAAATTTTATAGGTACTTCTATAAAACATCAGTCAGTAAGCATTTGTCTTTAAAAACTATTTTAGGGATGCCTGGGTGGCTCAGTTGGTTAAGCATCTGCCTTTGGTTCAGGTCATGATCACGGGGTCCTGGGATCGAGCCCCGTGTCAGACTTCCTGCTCACTGGGGACCTGCTTCTCTCTCTGCCCCTCCCCCCCCGCTCGTGCTTTCTCTATTGCTCTCTCTCTCGCTCTCAAGTAAATAAAAAACCTTTAAAAAGTAAATAAATAAAAACTATTTTAAATGAGCTCTCAAAGGCTTAAAATGGAGCTATTAACTGATATGAAATTAGTTCTATTTCCCCCAAAGAGTCCAATGCAAATAAATCATTCTTGATAACTCCACTGTCAGTGGAGATGACATATTCATTCTGATTCCAAATCAGAAGAAGCTTCCGTGTTGTTCTCACTTGGGAATTATATTGAGATCAGGAAATAAACTCTCAGATATTTGTTCACCATTTCTCTTCATGGGGAAAATAATAACAGGGTTTGAAAGTTAAAATGAAAAAGTGCCCATTAAAAAATAATTGTCTTAGGGCGCCTGGGTGGCTCAGTTGGTTAAGCGACTGCCTTCGGCTCAGGTCATGATCCTGGAGTCCCGGGATCGAGTCCCGCATCGGGCTCCCTGCTCAGCAGGGAGTCTGCTTCTCCCTCTGACCCTCCCCCCTTCATGTGCTCTCTCTCTCCTCTCATCCTCTCTCAAATAAATAAATAAAATCTTTAAAAAAAAAAAAATTGTCTTAGAGGAAGCCATTAAAGCAGGTGCTTTGATCAGTTTCTTTCCTGTCACTGAAATAAGCTCTCTGGGGAAGGCAAGAAGTTGTCCCAGTCTAGTCCCCTTTTAAATTTGATGTTAACTGAATCTCCTGACGTACGAACTGTTTTTGTTTGCTAAGAGGAGAGTCCTTATCAATGGAATGTTTTTAGTGGCCTGATCCTGGTATAGGATTCCTTACAGTAAACAAAATCCATGGAAAACTCCACGTAGCTATCTGGGTATAAAAGGTATATGTCTCATAACTTAAATGCTCCCTCCTCCATTATGTAACTCATACACATCATTAAAGATCAAATCTATTACTCTTGGCCAGAGTACAGGTCTATTATGAGAAGGATTTGGGGAGCTGTACTTGATAGTCCAAACTTCTCCTTGTGTCGCTTGCGGGTCTTGATGGAACATATCCTTGAATTAATTAGCAAATTGTGTTTCTAGTAATACCTGCTATTTATGAGTCTGATTGATCTTTGTGATAGCTTGATCGTTCATTCTTATCCTTCCTCTTGGAACATTGCCAGTACCAAACCTTCTTCCAAACCCAGAGTCTCACCATGACAGTCTCCTTTGGTGAATTTTATCATGGCATCACAAGAAGTGCAAAAAAAAAAAAAAAAAGTGCCATGCCATGGTTCTCTAATCAGACTCTCGTTCCCATAGAGCTCGAGTGCCACCTCATCTGATCTTATTCTATATACCTCCTTAAGTGCCTAATATTCTACTGTGTCTCTTAGCACTCAGATTATAATCCACACAATCCTGTGTTTTTTTAATATTTTTTCTGAATAATTCTAAGTATCTTGTTTTACCTGTGACCTGGTTTCCTTCTGAGAGTAATACTTCTTGAGAGTTCTTTCACATGGAGGTTATTTTGTCTTTCACATCTCTTATGTCCCTGAGTATGAAGATGGATGTTTACCTTGCCACTATTGCCTTCCTCCCCTCTGTTGCTCTACAACCTGTTAACTCTATACTGACTACCCCCCTCATGGCAGTCTTCTACAAACCTCTGATGATTCATTTCTTGGTGATTTTAGTTCTTGGCTCAATTTAATGTGATTCATCAAGTTTAGTTGTTGCCAACAGATACACAGATACACAGATAGGAAAAGTCCTATTTATTCACCAAGCAAAATTTTAAATGCCATGAGTTCCAAAGAATGCCCGCTTCTTTAGAATCTGAACTCCCTATCATAAAAGATAATGGTATCTTCTGGTCCACATCTTTTCCACAATCATTTAGAAGATATTTTTTAATAACCTGGACTCTCAGTTCCTTGACTTTTCTTCTCCAATGACTGACTTCCAGTTCATCTCAGTCACTCATTTCTGTGTTTTTACCTTAGATATTTAATTCCTAATAATTTTTCTAAACTCCAAAATCTCCTTCCTTATACAACTGTATATAGATAAAACACAAATACAGATATGAATATAGGCATAGGTCGAAAGAAATTTAGAAGAAATACTTTGGGGGACTTCCTCTCTGATCCGCAATCAAGGAAATTGGGCATTTCTGGGAATGGGTGGTTGTGTTTATTTAGCTTTTCATACCTGCCAAACGAGAGATTTTCCCTGTGCTGCTTTTTACTTCCATATGCAATGATACTCCCGTGGTATCATAAAATGTATTTTGAATCTTCAGTAATAAATTTTTGTCTTTCTTCAAATGTCTGGTCCCTGCCAATTACTTTTCAATTATCTACTTATTATTTCTTATATTTGCCGCATGTTAAGTGTGTGTCTGGAGGAAGCAGAGACCAAAAATGTGTTTCAAACAACAGAGACACCTGAAGAAGTGACTGTATTAGCTAAATAGACAGGAGTTAATAGGCAGAATGATGAGCAGGAAAAATAATTAACATTTATTTTTATTTTATTTTTATATTCTTATTTCTTTTATTTACCTACATTAAAATGTACATGTATTCACAATCCTATACACCTGTGAAGTCACCACCCAAAACAGAATCATCCATCATTTCAGAAAGGATTCTCATTCTCCTTTCCAGACAACCCCCACACCACCATCCCTGCCCTCTCCTGAGAATCCACCATAGCTTTATTTTTGTTTTGTCTGGACCAGACTGAAACAGGATTTATATTATTTTACTCATGAGAGATTGAGAGGAATATTATAAGGGGAAAAGTGATTACTTATTGCTTAGAAAATAAGAGAAATTCAGTCAGTAAGGATTAGTGTTAAAATAGAAACTTTGCATGAGTGGTTGCACATGAAGCATATATGATAGGAGAACAGTCTCTCTCTCTCTCTCTCTCACACACACACACACACACACACACACACACACACACACGCACACAACAGAGCAAGTATAATGAAAACGAATAGAGCCCTAATCTATAGTAGAAAATGGATGGGCAGGGCTGAAGAAAGTAAGGAACCTCAGGCAGCCATCAAGGAATTCCAGGCAAGTGGAGTTATTAGAGATTTGTGAAAAAAGGACTTGAAGATGGGCGCCTGGGTAGCTCATTTGGTTAAGCATAAAACTCCTGATTTTGGCTCAGGTCATGATCTCAGGTCATTATCTCAGGGTCCTGAGATATAGTGAACTCTGCACTAGGCATGGAGCCTGCTGAAGATTCTCTCTCTCTCTCTCTCTCTCTCTCCAGGGCACCTGGATGGCTCAGTTGTTAAGCATTGGACTCTTGATTTCTGCTCAGGTCATGAATTCAGGCTCATGATCTCAGGGTCCTGAGATCGAGCCCCTTTCAGGCTCTGTGCTCAGAGTGGGAGTCTACTTGAGATTCTCTCTCTCCCTCTGCCCACCCCCCTCTCAAAAGGGACTTCAAGTACAGAAGACCTGAAAGCTATTTTTTTTTTTTAATGAGCCATGTAATAGCATCAATCAGTGGTGATGCCTTGGGAAAATGTTGCTGGCAAAAACCTGCTGCACTCGCAGTATGGTTCCACGTCTAAAAATTGCTTTCACATTTATTCAAAAGATTTTATTTTTATAAAAGAAAATATTAAGCACCCCACTCTGATGCAGTTTGCTAATACATGGATCAGGAAAAAAAGTGCCTACAGTAATAACAGTAAAACAGACTCTAACAATTCAATCACATTATGTCATTTATCCTTGACTCTCATCCTTTTCTCCCCTAAAGCACACCTGTTAGAGACAAGAAAGACTGTCCCAAATTGCCCTCTTCTGTTGTGAGTTCATGCCCTATATTGGTCTTAAATGTTTTGACATAAACATGATAGCACAATACCCAATGGGATGTGGACTTTTCTAGAGAACAGGCAGTTTCTCTCTTAATTATGTTAGTTGCCATGCGGGGTCTTGCCTGCAGTCTCTTGACCTTTTTGAAACAAGTGAAGGAAATCATTGTTGCCTGAAGCAGCTGACAGCAACATTTCCCAGAGATTGGTCCTTCCTTTTCAATAGGACAAATTTCTTTTAAAGGGAGATCTCAAAGCAAAGCTGAACAGGACATTTTTCTTTTTTATCCCTAACTCAGCTTGGTATATCTTCAAGGTTAGAAAAGGTTTATCAGCAACGTTAGTAGTGGGTATCTATAATTCCACATATTCTCACATATTTAGAGATATTTTAAAATTTGCTTGCCAATGTCATTAAAGTGAGCATTAAAATGATGTGCTGATCTCTTTATTACTGAATAAACCTGGGGAAATGGGTTCTCACCAGCCTAGTAGACAATATGGAAGAGAACACTAAAGGAAAAACGTGTGGTTCACATCAGGTAGCCAGTTTATCTTCTAGTTGTTCAAGGAAAAAACCTTGGAGTTATTCTTAATGCCTCTTTGCCTTGCATACCAGATCTGATCTTTAAGCATTGGACCACTTTCATGATTTCCGTGGCTACAATATTATTGCCAGGCATCTCCCGACTAATTGCAGCACTTCTTCCTGACTCTTCTAGAATATATGGTCTAAACAGCAGCCAGCCCGCCTGTGCCTATGAAGCGTGTGGACGATGGCACCACTCCTCTGTTCCTGTCTTCCAGTGGGTAAAGCCAAGGGCTTCCTGATGTCTTAGAAGCCCTGCCTAATATTTTATTCTTTAACTCTGAAAAATGATACATCTCAGAGAGGACATATATAGTTTTCTGAAATGATTGTGCCAATATTCACTCCTACCAAGAGTCTATTAAAAGTTCCCAGTATTCCAAACAAATAAATCTTAAAAAAAAAAAATTTTTAAAAAGGACGCCTGGGCAGCTCAGTCGGTTAAGCGTCTGCCTTCGGCTCAGGTCATGATGCCAGGGTCCTGGGATCGAGTCCCACGTCAGGCTCCCTGCTCAGTGGGGAGTCTGCTTCTCCCTCTCTGTCTCTGTGCTCGCCCTCTCTCTCTCAAATAAACAAATAAATCTTTAAAAAAAAAAATTTTTTTTAAAGTTCCCAGTATTCCATAACCTGACCACCATTTTGTATAGACAGAGTTATTTATGTTCTCCAGTTTATTCAGGACAGAAGGGTGTCTCATTATTTTTTACTTTCCTTGATTACAATTGAGCTTGTGCATCTTTTCATATTTTGAATAACCATTCATATTCCCTATCTTGTGAAATGTCTGTTCATGGTTTTTTTTTTTTCTTTCTTTGAGTGACTTAACTTTTCCTTATTACAGTTTCTGTTTAATGTTAGTTCCTTATTAATTTGTAAGATTTTTATACATTTTAGATACCGATGCTTTTTTGATTGAAAGTATTTTAAAACCTCTTATCCAAGTTTAGAGTATCTTTTTTTTTTTTTTTTCTTAAATGGAAGTATAGTCGGCATACAATGTGAGATTAGGTGCAGAGTGACTGGACAATTCTCTACATGACGCAAGAGTCACCACAGTGTTGTCACCATGTGTCAATGTACAAAGTTACTAGAGTGCTATTGACTATATTCCCTCTGCTGTACTTTCCATCCCTGTGACTTACTTATTCAATAACTGGAAGTTTGTACCTCTAAATCCACTTCACCTTATAGTATCTATGAATCATTTTAAAGTAGTCCAACATGTGAATCATTACCCTTAGGGTATGAACTTTTTAGGATCTTATTTTAAATATCCTTCCCTATTCCAATATCTAAATACATATTTTAATATTGTTTTCTTTTGCTTTTGAGGTTTTGTAATTCACACTTGCCAATTCAATTGGGTTTTTTTAAAAAATTGAAATTTTTAAAAAATATGTAAGATAGAAGACAAATTTCACCTTTTATGTATTTTTTTATTATGTTATGTTAATCACCATACATTACATCATTAGTTTTTGATGTAGTGTTCCATGATTCACTGTTTGCGTATAACACCCAGTGCTCCACGCAGTATGTGCCCTCCTTAATACCCATCACCAGGCTAACCTTTGCCCCCACCCCCCTCCTCTCTAGAACCCTCAGTGTGTTTCTCAGAGTCCATAGTTTCTCATGGTTCGTCTCCTCCTCCGATTTCCCCCCCTTCATTATTAATGGATTTTCTAAGAATTTGGACATTTTTTAAATTGGTACACCCATGCAGAGTTGTTTTCTTTTTCCTTGATGGATTTTGTATTGTTTGGAACACTTAGTTTTGTTTCCCATTGTACACTAGCTAGTGACTTTGGTTTTTACACATCTTCAAAATACTTTTTCTCCTTTAAAAAAATGAAAATTAAAATGACATTATGTTTGTATATACTTAAAGATCTCTTATGGCAAGTTAATATTGAAATATAATGTTTGATCTTTTAATTAGTCATGAAATGTGGAGTATCTAAATCCAAGAATATATAAAAATTAAAGTCTGGGCCTTCAATATGTTAATTATTACCTAAGAGTTTTGCCTGTT
>NW_022589707.1:66229615-66379925 GCF_004348235.1 Phoca vitulina | reverse complement strand
GTAATGACCTGAGCTGAAAGCAAGAGTCCAATGCTTAACCAACTGCACCACCCAGGTGCCCTTAAATCCAGGATTCTCAAATCAAGGCACTTAAGAGTTGGCTTTTGTGGGGGAGAGAATACATTATTAAAATGCAGGATAATGGTCATCCAAGAGCATAGTCTTCAGGTTAGGTTATGCATACTGTGGGTTACAGAAAACCTTTACAATATTAATATTTGAATATTAAGACAATACTCAAATTTCAATTTTTCATATTTACTCCTTCTTAACAAATATAACTGCCATCTAGATCTCTTGTTGGTTCCCTCTTCCCCTTTTTCCTTTCACAATTTCTCTTCTCTTAGTCTACAAAAGAAAAACATTTCCCACCCCCCACCGCCCACCCCTGCCTGTCAAAACCTTTCCATACTGCATGGCAGTGGAGTGAAAAAAACTTCTAAGGAACAAAGTGACAAGTCCAATTATTAGTGTTGAGAGGCTTTAATCAAGACGTCAAAACCCCGTGGCCAGCTTTGTGTCTCTCCACATCTCTTACATATTAATGTTCAGGACAATGGGTGGTATTTGAAACAGGATATGTTGGTCTGTGTTGAGATATTCTGAATTCAAGAGAATTCAGGTGGGATTCATGACAATTTTGCCTTAACTACTTTCCCTTTCCTTTCCAATGACCGTGGTCAAATAATTCATTCCTCTTGAAGGAGAATTCTTTGAGATTTTTGGCAAAAAAGAGAAATTATATCTGTATCTATATAATGTTTGAATTCATCTGTCTTCTAAAAATATAATTTACAAAATTTCTGGACTCTATAAACAAAACTACTATAAATAATTTTGTAAAGCTATTTATTTACAATAAAATGTAAATAAAACTAAAAATATCATGTAGTCAACATTCCCTTGGAAGCCTCATCCAAAGTAGCTTTGTTCAATGTGAAAGTTAGCAATTACATATGATAGGAAAGACTTTAATATATGTTGCAGTACTTATAGTTTATAAATATTAGATGCCAAGCCTATTGTTACAATTAAATTGTTTTTTCCTATTCAAATAGCACTATACTTTGTAGAGATCAGATACATTAATACATAATGACAAAAATTGCTGTAAATAAAAGATATATACCTTGGGTACTGAGGATCAAGGGATATTTCCAGTCATTATCAGTTAATAATGTAGAGAGAAGAAAATCAGAATTAATAATTATGGTGTGGCACGCAAATCTTGCCAAATAATATCCTACTAAGGAGATTTTCAGAACATTAAACAGTGTTATTTGAGTTGATTCTGGCTAGATGGGCAATGAACAGGTCAAGAATGGTTTATTGCTCATTCTTGCACTCTAAACCTTACTTTATTTTGGAAATGTTATTTTTTTTAAACAATCTCTTGGTGTGTCATCTGGGAACTTTAGTAAGTATTGAAAAACAATAATTTCAAATATAATCTTAAAATAACAAATAGAGTAAGGTAATGCGAGAACTTAAGTAGCTCTGAAAAAGCCCAGTGTTAATGATGGTGTCAGGTAGGCACTCAAAGGAGCTAGTGAAAGAAAGCAGAATTAGTCAATCCAAAAACTGCGGAATGCAGTTAGAAGCTTTAGTAAGACATGAGTCTTATGTTTAAGGGGAGGAAAGTACATGCTGGAAATATAAATTTATTGATTTTTTGATATTCTAAATTAAAAAAAAGGAATGTGTTCAAATTCCATGTCCAATCAGAGCACTAAAAATGTTTAATAGTTGAATGAAGCATGTTGATCACAGCAACAGCATGTGAGTCTTCATTCACTGACACTTGACAAATTTACGGGTCTGTGCACTCTTTCCTCAATTCCAAAATCCCAAAATCTTCTGAAAAGCAAAACAGTTGTATCACTTATTTGGGAACAAAACCTGATGCGAACAGATGTAAGGCTATTTATAGTCTGTATCTTACTAAGTAGGATATGTTATGTTTCACTGCAGAAATAGTAACAGGCTTGATTATAGGGAGCTGCCCTAGACGCAGCTGAGAATGTTACGTAATATGTGGTGTGTATGTACTCACAAACATTCTGATATCTACAAATTCTGAATAGCCAAGCATGTCTGCCCCACAGATTTAGAAAAGAAATTGTTAACCTGCTCAGACGATTAATGTACAATAAATTACAGGAATCATTAGCTATCTTTCTGTGCCATGAAGATCTTTGACCCGGGTGGGCTTCCCTAAGATGATAAACGAGCCTGACTGGCCAACTCAGGCTCACTTCAGCCATCTGCAGTGCAGTTCATTTGAACTCAACAAGGTGACTCCTAAAACTGTTTGCCAAGAGGAAACCTGAAAACATCACTTTTCTATTTATTTGGCACTACTCTGGATTGCCAACATAGTGAAAAAAACCTGTTGCCATATACAGCTCCAAATCCGTGTCAATTCTGTTTTCAAAATACTCGGACACCAACGTGAGAAAAATACATTACCTGGAACGTGAACATGATGTGTTCATTCATTCACTTAACAACCATGATGGAATACTTCAAGTATGTCCCACACTTCTAGGTGCTGGGAATGCGGTGGCAACAGTAACATGTGCTTCTTGCTTTGGCCCATGCCACGTGTTTTGAGCAGCTTTCTTCTAGCTAAAGGATTTCCTATGTTAAGAAACACTTCTCAAGTTAGAAACCTGAAACTCACTTTTCTTGACACCCTTGATCTGGGGCTCAGCTATGTGAATGTGCTAATCAGCTGCGCTCGCTCAGGACTTGGGTCCTGAAAGAAACAAGCAGAGGAAGCAAGAGTCAAAGGGAAACCTACCAAATGTCTGTTAAGTCAGAGCCCACAGCTGAGGAGTGGGACTTCCAGGGATAGCATGTGACCAGCGTGTAAACTGCACTCTCTGACTAAGGGGTGGGGCCTTGTTGGAACATAGCCGTGGTGACACTTGGGCAGTGTTGTTCCTGGTGGCTTAGACTTCGAGCCTGATAATCTTGTCTTCTGGAGAGACCATAAGCAACCGACTAGCTTTTTTTTTTATTATGTTATGTTAATCACCATACATTACATCATTAGTTTTTGATGTAGTGTTCCTATTAGCTTTTAATAAATGTATTACTTCTTTTTTTTTTCTTATTCTTTTTTTTTTTTTTAAGATTTTATTTATTTATTTGAGAGAGAGAGTGAGGAAGAGTGGCCGGGGGGAGGGGAAGGGCAGAGGGAGAGGGAGAAGCAGACTCCCCACTGAGTGTAGAGCCCAACACGGGGCTTTTCCCAGGACCCTGAGATCATGACCTGAGATAAAGTCAGTCCCTTAACTGACTGAGCCACCCAGGTACCCCTAAATTTATTATTTATTACAATATCTATGGATTAGGTTCTTTTGCAATTAACCCTACCATAATTTATATAAATAATGAGAAAACATCCCTGACCTCATGTGGCTGGCATCCTAGGAGGGGACACAGATAAACTAATGAAATGATCAACATAAAATGTAATATGAGGCTACTTTTTAAAAAAGAGCATGGATAGAAAAAGAAAGGATATTATTTTATAAGGCAGGATAATAGCAGAAATCCCACAGAAGGTAGCATTTAAACCTAAGTAAAATCTAGGAAGAGAGGTAATGAACTATGTGAATATCAGGCAGAGAAACTATAAATGCAAAGGTGCTGCATTGGAAGCTTCCTTAGAATATTTGAAGAAGACCAAAATTGTAATGTGGCTGAATGGAGTCAAGAGAAATTTAGAGGAAATGAGGTCTGAAGAATAGCCTGGGGCAAGCACATCTGAGTTTGTAGACCATATTAAGAACTCATATATATGGGATGCTCTTTGAGTCTTTGTTCAGCCCATCTTACAAAATCCTTAGGATAAATCTACCAACATCATTCCTGTTAGTCAATGTGACAAGTTAGAAAGTTTGGTTTTTGTGTTTTTTGTGAGTTAATAGAAATTTAAAATAGTTTTTACATTAAAATAAAGAGATATACGGTAGGATGCAAATTTTGCATGAATTTTAAAGGTATTACAGGAGGCCCTAAAGATAGTTTAAGTTTGTAGACAAGTAGAGTAACTTTCCCAACTTTCTTTTGGTACAGGTTTCATGTCACTATCTTCTGCAATTAGGTAATGCTTAGTAGCAAAAGTTTGAGAACTACACTGATAAGCAATGCACAATCGGAAGAGTGAATAAAAATCTGAATTAATTGGACATTTTACAAAGATTCACTCCTCTATTTAAAACAATGTGGTTTAGTGAAAGACGATGAGATTTCAAATCTCTCAGACCTGGTTTCAGCTTTTGTTCTGCCCTTTACTACCCACGTGACCATGAAGAAGTTACTTTAATGCTCAGCCCCAATTTCCTTATCTGTAAAAGCAAGGAAAATAAAACATATTATACAAAATTGTTATAATAGTACTTTAGGCCTTACCTCTAAGGAACAAATTAGGATGCTTCCATAAATTACACAATTATATATGTTAATTTTCTTTTTTTTTTAATTTTTTTTTGTTTCACAGCATAGCTCAGGAGTTGCCAGAGAAGTTACAAGAAGAAAAGTTTGCTTAGAATAATATTTAATCTTAATCACAACAATAAAAACAAAGAGTTACTCAATAAGAAACCTTTTTGGGGACGCCTGGGTGGCTCAGTTGGTTAAGCGACTGCCTTCGGCTCAGGTCATGATCCTGGAGTCCCGGGATCGAGTCCCGCATCAGGCTCCCTGCTCGGCAGGCAGTCTGCTTCTCCCTCTGACCCTCCTCCCTCTCATGCTCTCTGTCTCTCATTCTCTCTCTCTCAAATAAATAAATAAAATCTTTAAAAAAAAAAAAAATAAGAAACCTTTTTGTGAGTTTTCATATTATAATATATCTTGAGAGCTTCATGTCTGTTGATAAAATCCATAGGTTTTGAATGTGTGCTGAACTTAGTACCATCTTAGTGCTCCCTATCTCTCCAAAGCACCTGGAGACATAAAAGCTGATAGGAATAAATCAACACGTGTCCTTCACCTGAATGTAGTGTGAGAATGAACTCGAGATACTGGCTTTTAATACATCGGGTAGTTTAGTAGACATTGTAAATTTTTGGAAAATACTGGTGAGGGAAAAGCTCAGAAGCTAACATTAAGGACACATAGCACTCCAGAACAAACTAGGATTTACATACTTGGATACATGTTGGCCATCCAGGGCTGGAGCTAACTAGAAGCCGGTATAAAGATACTATTAGGAATCTAAGAGATCCACAAAGATATTTGTTGAGAAGAGGTCACATTCAGAAATGTAAAAAATTAAAATTTAATTACACACTAAAACAGTAACAAATACGTAAAATACTACAGCACTATAGGGAAAATGTGAGGGACTATAAATAAAGGGGATGTTAGATAAAATACTGTGATCAGTAGGCTTTTCCCATCACATGGAGAATATTACCAGTGCAAGGAAGACTTGGGGGGAAAGACATGGACTTCATTAATAGACCAAAAGGGCTAATGGTGCAAACAGTTCCTTAGCACAACACAGCACTAGGGAGTTACTGGTGGTGGGCTTTGGGCAGGCATACATGAGCACCCTTTGGCATGGCAACTTTGTGTTGCACTAAGTTAATAAAGTGTAAATAGTGAGCTTATGTTGCAGGGCAGGATTTACAATATATTGGCATCATTACACGTATAGGTTCAAATTCTGCCTCTTCCACTTAACTATTAGTGTTGCCTTGGGTAAAGACTCTTTAGCTGTCAAGTAGAAATAATAATTCCTATCTCATAGAACATACGAAACAATGAATACCTTTCTTGGTACAGTAGGTACTTGAAGTAATAATGTTAGTATTACTATTTTGTTATTGGTATTTTTCAAAAAGTCAGTATGAACGTCTCTTTTCATAATCCAACATACAATTAAATTTAGATACCTCTGCCTCTCTTTCTGAAACTTCAAAATAATATACATTGTTAAATGATTTTGTATTCTTCTATCCATTTTTCTGGAATAAGGAAGATGTTCAAGATCAAGATATCATATTGCCATATTATTAGCTGTTTTTACTTCTAACTAAATCATGAAGTCTCAAGAACATCAATTTTATAAGGCATAGGGAAAGGATGTGGTCTTTAGTCAAAAGAAAGATGTTACTAATATTTCTTCAAGAAATGAGTAAGACTTTATTGTTTCAAATTATTTCCATTCAAGTTGGAAGGTAAATATTATTTGTGTTCTCCATGAGCAGATATATACCAACTGGTATCATAATTCCCCACCAGTGCTCAGACATTTCAGGAGCTATTCTGGGCATTAAAGCTCCTCCCAGAGGTTTAAATGGTCTCAGTTAAAGGAATTATTTCAAAAACGTCAACTTTGGAGGAGAGTTTCCCTCTGGAGAATTTAAAGGATAGTGGTGTTAAACTATGCAGTGTCTGCAAATTTTTCATCAGCTTCTCAGAGCATGGTATGATTTTATCATTTCATATCTCTAGCTCAAGCTCTCTCTATAATAAGTACGGTGGGTGCTATTTTGATCAATCAAGCTCCCTCTCAGTTTGTAGCCACATACTGAGGATAGGTGCTAGATTGACCATTGTTCTTGGGATTTAAATTTGGTGACTGCGTACTCTAACAGAGAGGACACAGGTGTTAGACCCGCCTCCCATTTTCTGCTCTTGATCAAATGCTAGGAAATAATTTTATTTAGTGAATTCAGTGTTTTTCTGGCCAAGGTGACTGACATTGGGGGAAAAGCTTATTTTGTGTTTGATTTTTGGCTACCTGTGAGTCTGGGCTGGGAAAGAGGAGTCATCTTCCACATCAGCTTATTGACTGTGCAGGAGGAATGGCAGCCACGTAAACACTGAACCATCAGCAGTACAGTTGGTCAAGTTGATACCAGTGCCCGTGACCAATGACGTAAGGGAAAGAAACGAATTGGTTTTGCCAAGACCTAGGCAACAATGGGACCTGCTGAATGCTCTTTATGTGAAAATAGAGTCCATATTCTGGCATTGGAAAACTTACTGGCATTTAGACATTTATTGAAAACAGTTCCACTTTTTCATCAACCAGAAATTTCTTGGGGCGCCTGGGTGGCTCAGTCGGTTAAGCATCTGCCTTCGGCTCAGGTCATGATCCCAGGGTCCTAGGATCCAGGGGTTTTGGGATGGAGCCCCTCATCAGGCTCCCTGCTCAGCAGGGAGTCTGCTTCTCCCTCTGCCTCTCCCCTGCTTGTGCTCGCGCACTCTCTCTCTCGTTCTCTCTCTCTCCCTCTCTGTCAAATAAATAAATAAAATTAAAAAAAAAATTTCTTTGTGCAGCTGCAAATGGCCCAAGATGAGACAATTTTTTTTTTTTCCTGAAGTGTTATTGCCCCAAAGTGGAAAATAACTGTCATTTCCGGGGTTGGTGCCGTAATGGTAGAATTCCCTTGCTGGGGAAGAAATTGAGAACAGCATTAGGTGAAGAGAGGAATGAGCCAGGCAGCACTCTTTGGCTTTGTTGACCAGCTACCACAAAGCAATCATTTTAAAGGTGTTTTCTAAACATATTCAAGTAATCATCTCAATTCGTTCATTTTGAAGAATGGATAGATTTCATAACAAATTGCCATTTAGATGGCACTGCTCATGGGAAGAACACAGTCTAAATGCCAAGGAAAGGGTAGAAAGCCAACTGTTAAAATTATTTCTTTGCCTGCCTTTCTCAGGGTGTCTATCATCGTGCCCTCTGCATTTTGAAAGCTGCCAGGTTGGTCAATAGCCACAGTGTATGCTGCATGCATTTCAAATTAGGATAAAATGTTAGAGGGTTCTTCAGTTTCATGGCCAGCTGAAATGAACTTGCCTATTCTGGACAGAGATGGCATAGTTGGAATAAGCAGCTTTAAGAAGTTAGGTAAAGTATCCAAAATTCACTAACCACTGAACTCAAGGGAATTACATAACAGCGCCCATGAAAAGAATGAATCTAATGTGAAACATTCCGAGGCTTTTCACCATGCTTTGACATTATCGTTCATTCCCTAATCTACTTTGAGAAACGAACTCTGGAAAAAAAAATGAGAGAGGGTACTTGAAGAAAAAGCCTAAAACATGTTGTGAAAAACCTGCCTAAAGAGTTTATACACTTGGAAGAATCTAAAGATTCTTGGCTTTAGCACTGGGCAGTGTTCTTGTCTGATAAACAGAAAGAAGCATGTTGATATCCCTAATGGCTGAAACTTTATGTCACTCCGCAAATAATCATTAGCGCACAATAGATGTGAGGACTGTGTTTGATGTTAGAAGCACTGTTTACTTCACATATTTCCAAGAATTCTCCATTAACTTGCCCCCTTGAATTTGTCTCTTATTTAAATATTCTTAATAAACGCTGCCCCAAAAGAAAAGCTCATCTTTCAATTTTACCCTAATGGTGGCTGTTCTGAGAGCAGAGCAGAGCAATTTCTCAGTATCGGACTTCTGTGAAGCTTTCTTTCTGTGAAATATACCTCTTGTTCTTTCTCATTTTATTTTTTTAAATTAAAAATGGCAACAGAAATGTCTGAGTATGAGCTGGAGCCAGGCAATAAGTAGGAAAACAAACTGGCAATGCTGAGCCGTCGTCCTGACATCTAGTCCTATTTCTGGACCTCATTATCCTTTTATATAAAAATAAAATAAATTTATGTAACATAAATTTAATACTAAATTAATATGGTATCCAAAATCCTTTTTGTTGATAAAATCTCATAAGTCTTTTATTACGCTTTCATCACCTAGGTATGCACAATAAACCATCTCTTGCATTTTGGAAGTTCTATAGTTTTCAAATTTTTATAATGATGCCCCTGTTTATAGCTTAAAAAACAAACATTTAAAAACTAACATGGATTAACTTATCACTTATACTCTAGTGACAGAAAAAAAAATCATAAAAATTTTCTTAAAAATTAAGAGAAATGCCTACCTATGTATATAGCAAGAAATACATAGAAATGATATAGTTCTATATATCTTTATCTACAGAGATAGCTAAATCAGGACTAGAAAACAGAATGAAAATACATTAATATTATAAAATTTAAAATGTACTAACTGATAGAAAATTAAGAAGTCCTGACTTTTAAGAAATAAAAGAAAAAAGATATTATGAGTGAATTTGCATTGCTCCAGCTGGATCACCGATTTTCATTAAAAAAAAAAAAAAAACCTGACATTGATTTATTATTGGCTTGGCCAGGACTGAAAGAAGACTGTGTTAGTCTGAGTTTCCTAGAAAACAGAACCTGAGGCAAAAACTGAAACACTTCCATTTTGCTGGGGGTAGCTGAGGGGGCAATCCCTGGTAGTGAAAGTGAGTGATAAAAGGAAGAGAGGCCCCATAATGGAAGGAGAGCAAAGATAAGTTGTTGATTACCATATGGGGCCATAGCTGCAAAAGCAGCATAGTGGATAGCTCTAGTATGTGAGTTGTTGAACTCTGTGCTTGGGTAAATCTGTTGGGGGTTGAAGCAGGGAGGAAAGGGTAGTGAATTGACTCCTGACTCCTCTTTGTCATCCATTTCCTATTTCCAAAGCATAGCTCATGAGTTATTTCTCCTCTACATCTAGGTTGTGTCATATGGGCTCTTGAGGCAAGTATGGAGAAAACAAGGGTTTCCAGAAGGTCCACCCCCGCTAGTGCTTGGTACAATGGATTCCACTAAGATTGTGTGTATGTGTGTGTCTGGGGCATGGGGGTTACTTGGTTTGTGATGGTTCTGGTGGCACTGATGGCTGTGGCATTGACCTTGGCTTATGATTGAAGTAATGGCATGAATCATTCCTAAGCCCATTCGGGCCAGAATGCAGAGTAAACTGCCAAGACTTGAGGGTCGGGGGAGGTCAGGTAGATTCAGAAGGCAGAAACCCCTCCTATTTACTCACAGACTTTAATGATCTTCAGATTTCACTTGAGAACACTGCATGTAATTCTTCCCTGGGAAAGGAGGTGTAAATCTCATCCTTCAAGATCAGTATAATCTCCCAAAAAGACTTAAAGGAGTTTGGAAAAACAAAGCCATATTCAAACTATGGCGGGTGGTACAGAAGTGATATTTCCCATCGTGCTTCTTCACCCAACCTTTCTGATCTTCCCTTACCCTCTCCCAGCACTTCCACAAATCAGTATTGCCTATCTCAGGAAGTGACACAGCATTTATTTTTCATGGGTTTGAAATCTTCACTTGATTTTGTTGGGTCATAGCTGCTGAAAATTTTCATTCACAATTCTCAGTGGGCTTAGAAGCATCAAAATACGCCCCAGTGACTCTCCTGGGTCCCAGACATACTCCATTCTACCTCCGTTGTGTCATGGCAAGCACATCCAGCCTTACATTTCTGGTCTACAGCCTTTAGTTAGGATCCACTCCCATAGTTGTTTCCCTGGTTTCTGTTGGCATACATTACCCGGGCCTTTCATTTCTTTGACATTTAGGCCTTTTCTTCCCAGAGCAGAGCCTATTCTCCTCTGTTTGGACTGTGATGAGACTTGATTGGCATGGAGCCAGTGAAGCATATTAGGGACAGACTTTATAGAAAACAAACATTATCTTTTGAGACCCCTGCTTCAGGTCAATTTAGTACATAGTTCTTAGGAAAGGGCAGGATTGTTCTCTTTTGTCAAGTTCTATTAGGGTTGTCTCTCCGGACCAAGAATATTATGGAAAATTCAGCAAGTTGAACTTCTCAGGCTCATTTATCCACATATAACCATTTTGGCTTTTAGGGGCCCATTGTTTCCCAGCCAGGACCTTGGTTTAACATGTGAGACTTATTAAGATGACACATTTGGTCTCCTTTCCAGATTTACCAGTTTATATTCAGATCTTAGGCTTAATTTTCAGCACAATCTACTGGAGGACCAATATGCAAGAGACTTTCTGAAAGCTTCTGTGAAGATACTTTGGTTTACATGGGAAATAGCTGCTATAAGCCTGTCATTTTTATTTTTCTCAAAGTTTCCAATATTACCAAAAGATCAAGTATCACTGTCCCCATAATGATCAATGCAAGCAGCCCCTTAATCTCCCAACACCTTGCCTTCTACTTATACTCAATTTCAATTAACCATAGGTCAAAACATTAGTAATTATGTTACCTCTGAATACCAACTGTTATTACACTCTTCCACTAACCATGAGCTCTGTGGTCACTATTGCCTTCAAACAGGTAGAGAATCCAAATCCAAAAGTCCATTCTAAAGGGTACATGCTATCTGAGGCCACAGTCTAGGATTTCATCAAAAACAAAGCCTGAGGAAAGGAGTGAAAGGAAAAAAAGGACAGTGAAATAGAGAATGTGTTGGGCATACTTTACAATCATCAATTTTCCTTCCCCACTGCCAGAGCCTGGCAGGAATCTCTGCTTCCTAGAGGTAATACCCCTTAAGCCTGGACCTCAAGAGTTTCTCATTCTGAGGGTAGTCCACCTTTAGGCTCCAGAAGTTTCTCAGAATTACCACTTAACTTCTTTCTACTTCTGCTCCTGGTAAGCAGGTCTCTCCTGTGACTCTGAATTGTCTGTCTTTCTGAATATGGGGGTGATGCTTTTCCCTTCAACATCATGTCTCTGATGAGTCCAAGAAAAGTCAATGATTTTGTTTTGCCAACTCTATCTTGTTGTAAGGACAAGAGTGACAGATTTACGCTCTATACATGTTTGGACCCAAACTGGAAGTAGAGCTCATATTCTGTTTTTATTCCATTCACCATTGCAAACATAGTTTGTCCTTGATATTCCTACAAGATAAAGTAATAATCGTTGGTCTGTCACTTGTTGTTAGATATTTTGATCGAACTGAGGAAAAATAGTATCAAGGCTTCCTTTTCCTGTTCTTGTTTTCGCCCTGTGTGGTGGACAAAAGAATGAGAAGGGGCACATCGGGGAAGTGTCTGGAGTTGACTCCAGGTGACTCACAATTTGGCTTTCACTCACTCCCAGCACAGATTTCTTCCCTCTATAAGAAATAGTATCAGGGGCACTGGGGTGGCTCAGTCGGTTAAGTGTCTGACTCTTGATTTCGGCTCAGGTCATGATCTCAGGGTTGTGAGAATGCCCCGTGTCAGGCTCTGTGCTCAGTGTGGAGTCTGCTTGAGATCCTCTCTCTCATTCTGCCCTCCACCCCTGCGCTTACTTGCTTTCTCTCTCTCTCTCTCTCTCTCTCTCTCAAAATAAATCTTTAAAAAAAAAGAAGTAGTATCAATTCTTACAAATAAGCCAAACTTAAATATGGTCTCAGAGTCAGCACCTTCTCGATGAACCTCAGACCTGAAAAATGGGAAAATATTCAATACTATTAAAGAAGGTAACCATGGCCACTTCTTTTTCTTTTTTTTTTTTTTTTAAGATTTTATTTATTTATTTGAGAAAGAGAGAGAGAGAGAGAGAGAGAAAGCAGCAGCCAGGGAAGGGGCAGAGAAGCAGGCTCCCCACTGAACAGGGAGCCCAATGCAGGGACTCCATCCCTGTTAAGCAACCGAGCCACTCAGGTGCCCTGGCACTTCTTTTTCTTTTTCATGATCCTTGTTCCTTCTTCCTTTTCCTCTCCTTCTTTTTCATGTAAGGCTTTCTTTTAACCTAGGATAATTAGAGAGAAACATAATAGTAATTCATTTTATCAAGAGTACAATTATTTCTACTTTAAAATATAAAGCTGGTCAAATGAAATTGATCATATTAATCTCAGTTAAGTTACTTATTTTAATATAGGCAGATGGAAAAAGGACTCATTATTCATCATTTTAGTAAGTTTCACACACCACCTGTTCCAACCAGAGAAGAATGGTCTCTTAAGTAAAACATTCTCTCATTTCTTGAAGAAGTCAGAGTTTTTCCTCTGTAATGCTTCAGTATCCTCATTTTCCTCTATCTGGGTTACACAACCCATTGACATTCAAGCATAATAAAAGAAAACACTAAAATGCGGTCGTGAATATTAAAGTTACAGGGTATCCTGTGAATGGGGAGAGATTTTTCTAGAGAGTGTCACTTGCCCATACTAATCCCAACATAATGACAAAATGAAAATACCAGCACCTAATTTCCTGGTAAAATGTGTACTTTCAGTATAAAACAAAACAAAACTTGTCTCCTCCTCATTGAGAAAAAGTAATTAAAATTCTTAAGTGGAAAAGCATGGTTTTTAGAGACAAAGGTACCTGACTGAATTTGAATATTGCACTAACCATGTGGCCTCGGTTAGGTATACAATCTCACTAAGCCTCAGTTGCCTTACCTGTAAAATGGATCTACTAATACTACTACTGACTAGCAGGGCTGTTGAGAGATTTAATTTGATTCATCAATATAAAGAATGTAGAACGGTAATATTCAATAAGTGATAACTATAATTATTACTGAAATTTTGAAATTTTCTCACAGACATTTTTTTTTCTAAAAATAACCATTACAACTTGCAATTTGAAATGATTTTGATTGCAATTTGAAACGATTTGGATAGAGAGAGAGCTGTTACTCTATTTCTAAACTTATACCTCTAGATAACATGATCTTTCTGCATAGAATAAAAGTAAAAAGAGAAAGAAAGATCAGGAGGATGAGGAAGAATAGAATGAAGAGAAGATAAAGATGGCTCTACTCCAGAATATTTTATATTTATATTTAAGCACTTGCACCCTTTCAAGAGAGAGTAAGTAGCCTCTATTACTTTTATTCATGTGTTGGCAAGTGTATCTTGACCAAATTTGATAATAAATGACGGTTGTTTTCAGGTTCCTCAGGACTCTCTTTCATGCTATTTTTCACTACAGATTAGACCCTCTCTACTACTCTCAGATTTTTAGGTCTTTACACTCAAATTATGTTCTCTGAAAAACACTGTTAGCCTTTACATGTTACCATTCTCAGATATATTGATATTAAGGTTTTATTTCTAATTAGGGAATTGTGGGTCAGGGATTGTGTAAGAAATAGGATAAGGATATGACTATGACTATAGGGGTATCATAAAGGATCCCTAGGTAAGGGATGTCAAGCATCAGTCAGAAGGGAACAATCCAGTGTGTGTGTGTGTGTGTGTGTGTCCCAGCTTGTGGCTCTTGGGGACCTCACATAGAACATGATAGGGATGCTAAGCAGACTGAGAATGTAGACATCGTTATATTTGGTCATGTAAGAGAGTATCTTTTTGTTGAGTACTTGTTTTCAGAAATCCTTATAAAATTAGATATCAAGAAAGTTCAACAGACAAATAAATAATACTGCTTCCCCAGTTTGTTTATTTCATAAGTTGGCAACAATTTGAGAATGTTTGGAAAGAGTTTTTAAATGTGTTATTTATTCCAAAGAAGCTCATAAAACACTGAGAACAGGAAAGGGAAAAAAAAAAACTGTGTGCTTAAAATATCTTCATAAAAACAAACTGTAAATATTGAATAAGCAAATCCATTTCAGCTTTGAAACCCCAAGTTCTTGGTTGTTGTTTGTGAGGGTGCTGGTGGAGGTGATGTGTGTGTCTATGTGTACATGCGTGGGTATGTTAAATTATAAATGCCTTTGAAATCCTTGCTCCTTAATGACTGGAACTGTGGTGTTTTCACGTTGAGTTCCACTAGTCTATGTGTGCAAGTCTAATGAGAGGGTAAGAAGACTTCACAGGTTCTCAAGAAAAGGAAATCATGAGATAAATCCACTATTTGATTCTCAGTGGTACTGCAGCCACATGGAAATAACAAGAAATTATAACTTTGGCAAAGAATAAAAAGTTTAAAGCAGCTTAAAAATAGCCCCGAGTGAACACATGGCAACCAAAACAAAGGTGAAGGAATGGCAACAGGACTCCTACCTTACTGCTGAAGAATTTTAAGTTTTCCATCAGTCTCCATATGCTTTGCGTCTCCACGGAATCTGAAGATCGTCTGCAAAATGCCTGCAGTTTTCACATACAATCAAGCCTCCAACTAAAAGAAACAATCATTTTCCCTTCTGAGCAAACATCATAAGGGCTCTCATGAATGTAAGCAATCATTTGATGGGGACAAGAATGGCTTTCAATTTGCCATGGGTGAGTTGAGCTAGAAGTTGCTGGAATTCCCAGTCCATTAAGCTGATGTGTGTAGACTTAGCAGGTTGAAAACCAAACCAAACCCCACCTGTATACAAACTTTTTTTAAAAAAGAGATTAAACTGTAAAGTGCCAGTTGAGAGAAATTTTTAAGGGTATCTTCTTCTTGGCCCTTTGGGAGAAGTGGAAAAGGCAACCAAGCATTTGAAAAGAATATTCTGTATCAGAGAGTAGGGAAAACTGCATAACATCTAGTTAATGGTAAAATGTGTAATAAAACAATGTCCAAAGCAGATAGATCGTTTCCAGCCTCTGCTTACCCCGGAAGCACCCAAACATATCCACATTCTGTCTCAGTCTCTCCCTCTCCATGTCACTGCATGTATGAAGCTTTCTTCCTATTGCTAAGTAATGTTTCCATTGTACATTTGTGTAATTTACCAGTTGACAGAGATTGTTTCTTCCCTTCATTTTTTGCTGTAATAAATAAATTTGCTATGAATACTATGAACACCTGAGTACACATCTTTGTGTAAACATGTATTTTGTTTTATTTAGGGTAAATGGTTTCTCTGGTGATGTATGTTGTGACCTTACCAAACATTTGACGATATCCCAGATATCTTTCTGGTTTTGATTTATAGTTAAATTCTATTGCATTAATAGGGCATACTTTGTAGGATTTCAAATTTTAATATTTTTTGAAATTTATTTAGTGGCACAGAAGATCTTTCTTTTTGAATGCTCCATGTGCCCTTGGGTAGGATGCATATTCTGCTTTTTTGGATAGAATTTTCTATAAATCTCAATTTTTTTTTTTTTTAGATTTTATTTATTTATTTATAGGACAGAGAGAGACACAGCGAGAGAGGGAACACAAGCAGGGGAAGTGGGAGAGGGAGAAGCAGGCTTCCCGCCGAGCAGGGAGCCTGATGTGGGGCTCGATCCCAGGATCCTGGGATCATGACCCGAGCCGAAAGCAGACGCTTAACGACTGAGCCACCCAGGCGCCCCTATAAATCTTAATTTGAGCACATTAGTTGATGGTGTTGTTTGAGCCTTCTGCACTCTTACAGATTTTTGTTTGCTTTTTCTATGCTATCAATTACTGAAAAAGGAGTGTTCAGTTCTGCAAATACAACTATAGGTTTATCAATTTCTCCTTTTAGTTTCATCAGATTTTTAATATATATTTGACCCTTGAACAACATGGGTTTGAACTGTGTTGGTGGGCAAAAAAAAAAAATGACCCTCCAAAGATGGCTACCTCCTAATCCATAGGACTTGTGAATCTGTTAGGTTACATGGCATAAGAGATTAGGATTGCAGATGGAATTAGTTGATTTAATTAATTGATCTTAAAATAAGGAAATTAACCTAGATTATCTGGGTGGGTTCACTGTAATTACAGAATCCTTAAAACTAGAAGAGGGAAGCAGTTGAGAGAGATGGTACCATGAGGACTTGGCCCAATGTTGATGGAGGAGAGAGGCCACAAGCCAAAGACTGTGAGTAGCCTCCATCAGCTGGGAAAGGAAGGATACGGGTTCTTCTCTAAGGTATCTAGAAGGAATGCAACCCTACTGACCCCTTTATTTCAGTCCATTGAAACTCATTTCAGAGATTTGATATCTGGAATTATATAACAATACATTTATATTATTTAAACCACTAAGTTTATGATAATGTATTACAGGAGTAGTAAGAAACTAATATAATGTGTCATAGAGAGTGCTCATCAAATAAAATTTGTTGGGGCCACACTATTTTGTCATAACCAAAGGTATGTGGGAGAAAGCAACATAAGCTCCTACCGAGTCTGGCCATCTAAAACATCCCATGGCCTCGGCCACCTCTCTCTTTCTCTGTCGCTATGACTTTGCGGCTCTGTGTTCCAGGGAGCATAGCTACAGATGAGAGGGGCTTGGCTTTCTGAACTACCCCTTGTAGGAGAACCCTGGGGGAGAGCTGCTTGATCCACGTTAAACATAACATGAGCAAGAAATAAACCTGTGTTTGTTAAGCCACTGACATTTTAGGGTCTAATTGTTGCTATATCATAACCTACCTTTTTTACAGAAATTGAAATAGGTTCTTGCTAATATTTAAACTATGTAAATGCTGATAATGTGCTTTGTGCTAATAAAACACCTTTAGGCTGGGAACCAGGGAAACTAGATTCTTCACTGTATGCACATTGAGACCTCTTACATATGCAGCCCTACTTCCTCTACTGGAGAACTGACTGCACAAATAAAGATGTCCTTGTTTGACATAACATAGAAGGAATGCCAGTCTATGACAAAGTGGAAACATCAGTTACAGTCTTAAAGAAAAAAAACATGTCACCTTGGGTGTCATGGTTTTCATTGCCTTTAGTTTTCTGTCGAATAATTAATCAAATCCGACATTTTCATTAGAACTTTACATTATTAAGCTCTAGAAGTATATTTTCTTGTTTTTAAAAATCTAAGCTATTAACAATTACAACTTTTTTTCCCCTAAAGAGTTATTTATTTATTTGTCAGAGAGAGAGAGAGAGCACAAGCAGGGGGGAGCGGCAGGCAGAGAGAGAAGCAGGCTCTGCACCGAGCAGGGAGCCCAATGCGGGACTCGATCCCAGGACCCTGGGATCATGACCTCAGCTGAAGGCAGATGCTTACCCAACTGAGCCACCCAGGTACCCCAACAATTACAACTTTTAACCATCTGTATTTAAATGGTTGTGTGTCCATAATGTGTCCAAAAGTAATTTTTAACTAGTTGTTTTTTTTTTAAAAAATGCAATATCCCCTTTGTTATTTGCTTAGGACAGCTAGACTCCAAAAGAACTTGCAATTCATTTTGGGAAATCAAATTACACAATCAATTTGTGTAAAATTATACAAAATAATTAGATAGCAATGAAGTTTAAAGGAGGGATAAAATGAACAGCAGTTCGATATAGGTTTTATAGTCAGACAAGAAATAGTGTCTGTTGAAAAAAAAAAAGGAAAGGAAGAGTGTCTGTCGGTGAAGTGAGCGCTTACAAAATCACTCTCAGCCTCAGGTTTCTTATCTGCAAACTGAGATATTTGTGTTATCCTCAAAGTCCTAAGAAAAGGTTAAGATACAATGGATATAAAATTCCTAGCACATAGCAAGCACCCAACAAATAGCGTGAAGGCACAGTAGTCATCATTTCCATCATCATGTGCACTCAGAGAATCAGAGGAAGTTTCTGTAGAAGATGGGTCTTGATAAAGGATTTAGCCACTAGCGATGAAATTCAAAGTAGTGACAATAGAATGGGAAAATGTAGAAAACTGAAAATAAACAAGGGAAGGAGGAGAGTAGAGGTAGCAGAAAATCAGGAAAAGAGAGTTTATGCATTGTGTAGAAACATAAACTTTGAAGCCAGAAAAATGGAGGTTCAAATTCCATTTCCATGATGTGGGGCAGTTACTTACCCTCTCTAAACTTCAATTTTGGGGCACCTGGGTAGCTCAGTCAGTTAAGCATCAGACTCTTGATTTCATTTCAGGTCATGATCTCAGGGTTGTGAGAATGAGCCCTTTGTTGGGCTCAGCATGGACCCTGCTTAGGATTCTCTTTCCTTCTCCCTCTGCCCCCTCCCACTCACTCTCTCTCTCTCCCTCTAAAACAAAAAACAAAAACAAACCCTTCAATTTTATTATCTATAAGTGGGAATGATGTCTGTTATGGGATTGTTGGGATAAATAAAGTTATATATAGATGTATATATATATATATATGCATATATCATCAAATATAATGCCTGGTATATGTTGGGAACTCAGTGCTTGAACTGGAAAAATAAAGACATTCACTAAAAAAATGGTGAGCAGGGCCTTAAAAACTAGGTATAGAAATTAAATCCTCTCATTTTGGTAGGCAATTCCTACTTGTACAAATTATAACATCACCATGGAGAGCAACTCATCATAAGTAACAAAAAAAGAGATTTTTAGGCAATTACATAAACAAAACATGAACATTTCTGGGAAATGGTATAGAAAGTGAAAGTTACAAAGATGAAAATTCACACCTCATCAGTTGGGATACATGAGCGCATGTGCACACACACACACACAAGCAAATTTAAGCATATTTTAGTACCTTCAATATGTAATTTGGCAGATTGAGCATTGTCCCTGAATAGGTTATATTTAGTGAGGATGGTGTGTAATAACTGAAGTGGTTATAATACACAGTCCTATGCCATTTCACGAAAGTAAAGCCCAAATTGAATCAAAATACTAGATAAGCAATCAAATTAATAACTCACTATAACAAATGGAGACTGAAGAAGTCTTTATGGAAAAGTTCGCATATGAAGTAGGTACTGCAAAGAGCTCTTAAATGTGTTTACTAAGTTTGGACTTTAGTCAAAAGCTAATGAGGAGGATGAAAAAAATTATTTTTTTCTTTTTTAAGTAGGGAAGTCATCTGACATCTATTGTAGAAAGATTATGTTGATGATGACAAAGGAAAAAGATGAGACTATAAGAACATAGAAGAAAGGTATCTAGTTAAGAAGTCACTGCACTGATTTGTCCATGAGAGATAAAGGAATGAGCTTTGTACTGCGGAAAGTACAGAGAGGAGACAGATATGAACATTACAGAGGTAGAATGAATGGAGTTTGTTTGAAGACAGAAAGAACATGGGATGGTGGGTGGCCATTTTCTAAGGAGGGAGTAAAATTTATCAGAGAAGTAAACGTCATTCCAAAGATCTCCCAGGCTGTTTTGTCCTGGCAAAATACCGACGTCTTTGAGAAAAATTAAATCATGATTTATCCTGCATAATCTGTTAGATGACAGCTAGAGATATTATCATAAAAGAGAGCTTTTTAAAAAGTTCATAAAGCTCATAAATTGCATTTCTTGGGTGTTGCTTTCAATGATTAAATTCCATATAATTCAGTTTATGTATTATTGGTTACTTGTATTCATCTCCTGCTACCAGGGTCTTCATAATTTGATTAATAATTATGTCCACCATAAGGAAAAGGAAAGGGTGGTAAAATGGAAAATTAGTCACCTTTGCTACTTGCCAGCAATATTCTGAACATAAGTTAATAAGGTATAAGTAAGTTTATAAATAGGGCTTAATGTATACACCCCATTAATAGACAATTAAGAGGTGAATGCTAGTAGGAGGCTTACTGTATTGGATCCTGGGAAACCAAGACTTTTGTTCATTCGAACTTAAGATGTCATTGTTAACAAGCATGAGAGCTTAGAAAATGGTCAATTGCTCATCCATGTACTTGTAACAATATAATTCTTATACATGTAAAAATGTGAAATTCTTCTTTAAAGCCTATCCCTTTGTAATAAGTCTCACCTGAAAATTATGTCCCAAACTCAAGAAAAACTCAAGGAGAGATATTAGAATAGTCACAGGCATGTGAATATTTTCAAATATTATGTTAATTTTTATAACAATTTTACTTTACAAATCAATTAAGCATTGCCTACTTAATATACATACTATAGAAATAGTCTGTATTTTTTTCCCCAGTGGATTATTTGTAATAAAAATAATGTAATTTTGTTTGATAAACACTGTTATTTGTGGAAATAATATAAATGAGAAGTAAGTGTAAGTTAAGCAGTTATTTGCCACCACACTTCTTAGAGATCACTCTACCTAACTTGTAGAATTCTTGGTCTTTCGGGATGAACAGCAAAGAGACCTTCATGGAGGATGATTCCATTAGTTCTCTGGGTTATGTATGACAATGTTAATGGGGCAGGGATATAATACTGAGTTCATAAGCTGTTCCTTCATGGATTTTTGCCATTGCTTCACAAACCACCACCTATTGAATTAAAAGTCTTTATTACTTTAGGAAGCACATATTTGCCCCAGAGATAGGGAGATATAAAATAATCCAGTAAAAGTAAGAAAGTTAGCTGAGAATCTAAGTGTATTTCTTATACCTCATAGCAAGTTACCACTTTTAAAATCTTTTTTTTTTTTTTTTTTGATTTTTCAATCATATACATTTTTGAAAGGCAAAAAAGAGTTTTCTGAGTTCAAAATCTTAGCTTGGAATATCAAAAGATGTGGGCCATCACGTAATACTTAGATGACAAAATAAGGATGTGTAATGTTACAAAATCTGGTTCTCCTTCCCCCAAAACTATGAAGTAGACTGATTGGCAGGATGAGAGACAGCTGGGCGTCGATGAGTAAGAGTGAACGATTATATTTCAAAATTTGAGAAATGACCTCACCATGACTTTCTCCCCCCACTTCTGTCTGTGACAAAACTGTTTATAAGCTCATGTTCCAAAAATGTGTAGGAAACAGAGCTACCTACATTGCATGCCATGAAAGATCATAAATTCTGAAAATTTTTTTCCTATAACACATAGACACAAGACTTAAAAATGCAGCTATGTTCAGACTCCTATGCTGATGGGCTAATGTTCCCTCAACTTATTCATCAAATTATTAGTGAATTTAAAAAAAAAAATGAGAAAATGACATAATTGACGACTTTTTGGGTAGAAGAATTGCAAGTTTGGGGAGAAAACTGAAAATCACTTCTCAATTATTTCTGTAATTTATGCTGTTTCAGACCCTATTTTCCTAAGGAGAGACTGAAAAAAGAGACATGTTGCCCATTGGGTAACAAGAGGACTGACAAGAAGCAGGTGGGTTTTTTTTTTTTTTTTCTGTCTTTTGTGTTTTTTTTTATTTTTTATGAGAGAGAGAGTGCAAGCACGGGGTCAGAGCAGAGGCAGAGGGACAAGCAGACTCACACTTAAAGAGGGAGCCCGCTCAGGGGCTCGATCCCAGGACCCCGAGACCATGACCCCAGTTGAAACCAAGAGACAGATGCCTAACTCGACTGAGCCACCCAGGCACCTGACAAGAAGCAGTCCTAATACAAAGATGAGGTTCCCTCCCGTCGAAACTCATCTCTGGATGTTTTTTCCACATGTGGATTTTGGGCTGCAGCAAGACGATAAACACTTTGAGAACAAATACACAGCCATAAAATCACTCCCAACGGCGACCCAGAACGTCCGAGTCAGAATGGAGAATCGAGCAATAATTATCGTCCCCCCAACCTCCTAATAGCACACGCATTTTTGAGTTTGAGGAAGAAGGTGGGAAGGTGGAAGGAAGTCCCAGAAAGAGAGAGAGAACCAAAGAGGAAAAAAGGAAAAGGAAATGGTGCAACAACAAGGAACTGAGAGTGGGAGGCCACGTTTTGTGGCTGCAATCGCCTCTGCCCTTCAGCCGGTGTGCACCCTTCTCTTTCCTGGTCTCAAGGGTTCTTATAGATGGTGTATACAAGCAGCAATGCAGTCATGCCAGATAATTTCGGTAATTTATGAGGTCTATAACAATTCACATTTTCATTAGCATTGTATTACCTTTTACATTCACTCTTGCCGACTTGGAGCGCACAATGCAGATGGCAAGTTCCTTTGAGAAAGCGCATTATTTTGTTGCCTAATGTTGCAAAATAAAGATGTGTAGTGAATTGTGCATAACACATAATTACAGCTTATTTTAGCATTGAACAGTGTACAACAGATGGAAGCGTCTGAAGAAAACCAGGAGAGTCTTTTATGAGGCATGCGCCACATGTGTAGACCCATTATTTATAAACCAGAGGCACAAGCACTTTGGAATGGAAGTACTAATAGATATTTGACTACAGTGACAAAAATAATCTTCGCTCTAGTGAAAATTTTCAAAAGTTCCATCAGGCCAAAGCTAGATAAGAATAAGGGATATGGATTTTTGCAGCCCCTGCTGTTTGTTTGTTTGTTTGTTTGTTTGTTTGTTTGTTTCATTAGAGAAAAAAAGGGAGGGGGAGAAACAGTGGTATCTAGCCTCAGGGAGCACATTTCTGGAAGCTGTTGACAAAGAATACAGCTGCAGAAGAACTAACAAATTCTAGCTACGTTGTAAGACATCAGAGGTTTGTATTTTATTCACCTCTTATTCAATATAAACCATTGTTCATAGTCAAAAGAAAAGGCATCCTTAAGCTTTTATCAGAATTTCTCATAATGTTAGAAACAGTGCCAGCATGCGTTTTTAAGATTGCCTTACAAAGCAGAGGTAAAATTCTACGCTGTCTTTGAAACAGGGTTAAAAGTGATTTAGGCTTTATTCCAATATATATACCTCATGGAAATGGACTCCTGTGTTTTGCCTGTATGTTTGGAAATAACTGAACATGAGAATAATCCCATCACTTTCATCCACCTCACGTTCATAGGGAAGAGAACAAATATTTCTAATTATTTGATGTTTGGAAAGAGTGTTCAGTTTGTTGATACGCCATTGGGGTAATTTTGCAGATACGGCATTTGAGCAGCTTTGCTATATGTAAAGAAATTCCTTAAATGAGGTTTGGAGCATTTGCGTTGCAATATATCTACTTAAAAAACAAGAAGTCTCATTATTAACTTTGTTTCCGTTCTCCTCCGTGTACACATGCGCTGCACACACACACTCACAAACCCTTAACTCTTGATAGTGATGGAAGAAAAAGTCTTAAAACATTGAATCCTTTATTTCATTTTACAGAAAAATACTATATGGGGATATAACAACCATTTATGAAAACTTCTTTGTTGTCAAGGGTCAACTGAACAAATCAAACTATATTAATTGCAGCCTTAAGTCACGTTTACCCTGAGTTCTAACCTTGTGTAGTTCCGACACCACATGCCTACTCGGGTGATGTGAACATGCCCTGTACAGAATTACTGACAGCCGTCTTCTTCCACCCCAAATTTACTTGGCTTTGAACCTTCACCACTTTTTTGGTTCATGGTTCCTTCTTTCCTTCTGCCCTTCCTACCTTCTTTTTGTTTTCCTTTCTTTTCCTTTCCTTTCCTTCCCTCTCTTTCCGTCCTTATTTATTTTTGTGTAATTACAAGCAGAGGCACAATATAAAACATTATATATTGATACTCTCAGCATATATGTATGAGAGTTCCTTCAGGGTCTTTCCAGGGCTGTGCAATCAGAACTTCCTGTGTAACTGAACTCTTCTATAAATTGTGCTGTCAAATAAGGTGGCCACTAGCACTTGAAATGTATCTAGTGAGACTATGGAATGGAATTTTTTTTAAATATTTTTTTTATTTTTTTGTTTGAGAGAGGGAGCAAGTGCAAGTACAAGCAGGGGGGAGGGGCAGAGGGAGAGGGAGAAGCAGACTCCCCGCTGAGCAGGGAGCCCGAGGAGGGATTTTCTTTTTTTTTCTTTTTTTTTCCAAGGAGGGATTTTCGATCCCAGGAACCTGGGATCATGACCTGAGCCAAGGGCAGATGCTTAACCGACTGAGCCATGCAGGCACCCTATGGAATGGAATTTTTAATTTTATTGATTTTATTTTTATTTTTTTTACTTAAATTCAGTTAACCAACTTATAGTACATCATTAGTTTCAGACATAGTGTTTAATAATTTATCAGTTGTATATAACACCCAGTGCTCATCACATCACATGCCCTCCTTAATGCCCATCAGTTTTAAATGTAAGTAATTTAAATAGTCACATGTTGCTAGTAGCTACTGTCTTGGAGAGTGCCAGTACATTTCAAAAACTGTAATTGTTAGGAAATCACTTATGCACATTTAATTAGCTAATGTTGAATTACTCTCCAGAATAGACTCCAGTGTTTGTGTACAAGTATACATGCAATTATCTCTTTCCCCACTTCCTTGACTATGCTTAGTATTATTAGGCTTTTACACTTTCTGGATACTTCAATGGGTATAAAATATTGTCTCCTTAATGGTTTAATTTGTATTTTCCTGGGTGATTGTATATTATGCATACCTTTATTGGCCATTCTTCTTTCCTCTTCTTTTAATTACCTGCTTATATTTCTGTTGAAATATTGAAGAGTTTCTCATTAAAAGGTATGCTTATACTATGTTTTTCCAAGAAGGAGGTAGAGGTCTGTTAGTTTGAGTTTGGTCTTTAATGATGTTTGAACTTCACTTCTTTAAATACATTTTAAAATCATTTTTTCATGTTCCATGAGAAACTAAAAATTTGTTGCTACTTTCATAAAATACATCAATAACTTGCGACCAATTGAGTCTTCTTATCAACAGAAATGATATATGCCCCAAATTATAGATTTTTCTGTTTATAAATAGCATTTTGAATATTTCTCCATGTTTTATTTCCCAGTTAATAGGTATATATTAATATATAGTATGTTTATTATATATATTATGTTTAATGTAATATATAATAAAATACTGCTATCTTATATATTATTAATATATATATATCCACATATTTACCAGGAAATAAAACATGAAGAAATTATCAAAATGCTATTTATGAACATGAAAAAATAGAATAATATAAATAAAATTTATAAAATATATGTATACTATTACAGATTATAACTTTTCCACTTACTACATTTTTAATTGAGTGTTGCTATTGGGTAGAATGATGTTCATTTTAAAATATAGATCTTCAGTATACGTGATGAGGTACAGAACTGTGAACTAATAAAGGAGTGTTACTTTAAGCCATTGAGGTTATGACAATTTGTTATACGGCAATAGAAAACTAATACAAGTACTTGTTTTTAAATTAAATGCAAATATGTCTGAAGCTCTATAATTAGGTCAGATGTTTTCTTTATGGTCTTAGCAAATATATTTTACTAAATTAAGGAAGTTTTTTTCTGTTTCTCATTTATGATCATTTAAATTAAAAATCAATGTAGAAATATGTTTAATGCTTTTTTTCTGTAACTGTAATATAATCATATATGGTTTATTAATATATAAGTCTGGATGTTAGCACTGTTACATTTTCTAATGCTGAATCTTTCTTGCATTTCTGAATCATAATTACTTGCTTTATTATTTTATATTAAGCTAACAATTTTTGCTTGCCACTAATCCCGGGAATCTAGCTATGGGGCATATTTTTTCTTATTTTTAGATTCTACTGAACATGGTGTGAATCATTTTAAGGAGACGGGAAGAGATGCTTGGACAGACATCCTTTCCAGCAGTTGTAACTATTTGCTTTTAAAAGTAGATCCTAGCTGAAGGATCTTGAGGGAGACAAAAAAGGGTGAGATATTATCACAGGCATGTTTACCAGGAAGATTTGGAGAGAGCTGATCTTGGAGTTGAGCACCCACTACTGTCTGTGGAAGGGCAGGAACAAAAGCAGAATTGAGCAATGAGAGAAGGGAAGGTACTGTGCAGCCCCAACCACAGGATTGGCTGGGGGTTTCTGGTCTTACAATGGTTCCTCAGATTTGGCCTGCGGTGGCCTGAGATGACCAAGCAGGACAAACCTGTTGTGTAGTCGTTGCGCATGGGTCATCCTGAGAAGGGACATGGCCTTGGGCAGGGCAGCTCTCTGCAGCTGAGACAGTCCCTGAAGGATCTGGGGGTGGGGGGGACGCCCCTCTGCTGCCAGCACTCCCAGAAGCTGGGGCAGCAGGTTCTTCCCTGAAGAGAGAGTTGGGTTATACCCGCAGTATCTCCCAGGAATAAATATGTAGAGATAATGAGAACACTTCTTCAGTCCTGAAGGACTTGTTAGACAGGGGAAACAATGATTTTGGCTGATTTATGTGGGACGACCCGATACTGCAGAACTATCTCAGGTACATTAAGAGAGACCTTGCATATGACTGTAGACATAAAAAAAAAAAAAATGGTATACATTGCTTTGTAGATCACATGTCTAAACTAATTAGTGGAAGTACTTGCAAAATAACCATTAGACATGTCCAGTGTTTAGAGTTCATCTTTTCTCTGAAGCCTGCTAGGCCTATCATTGGCCAAAATAACCTAGCCAATAAGAAGCAGGAAATGAGCAGATATCTGGACCCAGAATTACTCAAACTGCAAATCTGGTAGAAGAGTGAACATCTTCTGGTACCTGAGGTTTCCGTTTCAACAGTGCCTGCCCTCCTCCGCCTGGATGGTATAGATGGAGAATGCCAAGGTTAGCCTCTCACTTCTTTCCTAATCTTAACTTTCTCTTTGGTCCAGCCCCACATGTTTAGTGGATAAAGAGGTTATTTTACTCTGTTCAACCTAAGATTTTATTCGAAAAGAGGAGCAGAAGCCAGGGAAAATTTGATTTATACTAGCCCTACATCCAAGGAATCTATGGAAGAATAATATGCTTTTTTTTAGGAGGTAGCTGTGATGTAAGTGGGAGTGCAACTTAGGATGGGACCTGGTTTAGCTACAGGCTCATGGTCCACAGACCAAAGCCCTAAGTCTCCTCTAATTTGTTAGCAGACTTCAGACTGCTTCATTTCATCTATAACTGGATTTATTTTTCTAGTCCTCTAAAATAGAGATATAAACTATATTGCTGAGATTTATATCACAATTTTACAGTTTCTTCCATTCATTTAATTCAAAGAACTTTTCTTTTTTTTTTTTTTAAGATTTTATTTATTTATTCATGAGAGACAGAGAGAGAGAGAGAGGCAGAGGGAGAAGCAGGCTCCCAAGGAGCAGAGAGCCCGATGCGGGACTCGATCCCAGGACCCTGAGATCATGACCTGAGCCGAAGGCAGGCGCTCAACCATCTGAGCCACCCAGGCGCCCTCAAAGAACTTTTCATATACTCTCTCACTTATTTGTATATCTATAGAAGTGGCATCTCTTTCATTAAACCCCCTTGTTGATGGATACATGTGAGGGATGAGGAAGTAAATGAATGACCTCGGCTCAGCATTTTAATGGGGAATATAACCTGTATTGAAAGCCCAAGCATTTTGGAGGAAGGTACACATATTTGCCACAACACTAACATTTACATATCCTTTTAATTTCCTGACTGGCAAAAGAAAAAATTTGGTTCATAAACCTTGTTCTATCTCTTTTGCTTTCATAGTTTTCTTATTAGTAGAAAATATTTTTGATTTGATGACTGACCATTTTTTCCCTTCACAAACATTTTAACCCTTAACTCTCAAATTCCAATATAAACACATCAAGCATAAATATGACGTGAAGCTGATATTGCTGAAAAGTAAAAACATTCTCTTTACTTGTGTAAAATCACTCCTGTAAACATCTGAAACCATCAGGAGTTCCATAAATTGTACCTTTCAAACAGAAAGACTTCACATGAATTGGATTGCTAAAAGTATAAATAGGCAATAAGTCTAAGTTGTTACTGGTATCCCTAACTTGATTTACAATATGACAACAATGATTTATAGTTTTTTTTTTAAATTTATTTTTTCTTGAAGAAAAATCGGATATAGAGGAGATTCAGTATTTTTAAGAATCAAAACAACCTTGGGTAAGATTTCCTAAAAGATAAAAATAAGACCATTAAAAACACCATTGCCTTAGAAGCCTCCCAGAATAAGCAGGAATGTAGGTCATGGTATTTCCCCTTAGGTTGGCACACTGATGTACTGTGTATTGAGGTATGCTGGGATACAGTGAGGTTTAGAGGTGAAATGCTCCCAGTCCTCGGTATTTAGAAGAGATTAGATTCTCAGTTTCTGTGTAAACTTAAGGAATCATCTGAATGTCTGAAAAGACATTTGCAAAAACACAGACACCGTCAATTCAGTTTTATTCTGAAGATTTATTTCATAGCAGACAAGCTACTCAAGATTAATTCAAACCTAAGACGATATGCCACCTGTATTCGCTTTTTTTGGTTTTTACCTCTATGCTCATTATCTAGTCTCCCATTTGTTTTACCCAGCTTGACATTTTCCCTTACTGTACTATAGGATTTATTTCCACTTTGGAATTTTCTAAGTGATATGGAGAAAGCATCTTTTGGGGCTTCATCAAAATCTTTCTCTAAGACTATCAGAATGGATTAAAACTGGAGTTTGGAATCTCTACTGGTGGGGATTGGCTGTCCAAATTTCACAGTGTAATCCAATATTAATAAAACTAATTACTAAGCTTGAGTACCTTCCAGCCCCCATCCAAAGCCTCCAGCCTATCATTCCAAGTATAAACTTTCAGCATGGTTTACTGGTCTACAGTACCTCGATATTGACTAAGTCCATCCCCATTTCTTTCTCCAATAACTAAATTCTAATAGTAGGTCTTGTTTTGATGGTGTGCTTCATTTTTATTTCTCTGTTTATTCTTCACACCCCTCACCTCTGATTCCAATTTACTAATTATTATAATTTAATGGTCCAGTTTTAAATATTCAAAGGACATACATCCTAGAAATTAATTAAGCAACTTTTTTTTTTATTCCAAAAATATAAGCCTACACTTAAGAAGCTAAAAACATGGCCCTGATCCCAGTTTAAACCATCAGACTTCAGGGACATAATTACAGGCAGAAACTGTGACTTAGGTCCAATTACACGCTGGGCCCCAGCTGGGTGCCTCCTGTTTCTTCAAAGATGAATAGCCAGAATTAGAATTTAAATTGTCAGCTCAAAGAAACCCAGGGTGTATTTGGTTTCTGCTAGTTAAAGAGTCATAAGGGAGCCCAGAGGGGCAGACTCCCATATCATTCCCATTTCCCTGAGCTAAACCAAGCTTAGGTTTCTGAGAAACTGATACTCTAGCTCTTCTCAAATACTTATCTTCATGCATTATAAAAATACCTTATTGTCAGAATGTGTTTCTATTCAATATGAATACATGTAACTCTATTCTCCTGCATCGCATGTATGGGGTGAGATGTCGAGAGGGGGGAGGGGAGGGAGGGGAAAATGAAAACCTCTTGAAATTATACAGTAATTAGTTTCTTTATTTGAAAGCCCTTTCATTAAACAGCAATGATAACCAGCAGTAAACTGTCACCCCTGGGAGAAGGGTAGAGTGTCAAATTTTATTCTGAAAAGACATTTGCAAAAACACAGACACAGTCAATTCACTTTTATTCTGAAGATTTATTTCATAGCAGTCAAGCTACTCAAGATTAATTCAAACCTGTCTCCCAGATGCAATGAGTGTGAAGAACTCGAGCTTACTGTCATCTGAATTTGCAATATTTCACCATCTCTAAATATTGTATACAGATGGCAGAAATGGTATTACCCAACTCTGTGTTAGGAAAGCTTTAGCTCAAGAAAATACATGCTGGTATAGCATTATATGTGCGTGCGTGTGTGTGTGTGTGTGTGTGTGTGATTTTCCTTTTGGGTGATCCATTTGTGTATAAACACATCTCCTCTTTATCCCATCAATCTAATAAAATGGGAAAAAATTATCTTAGCCTTCCTAAAAGGACAATCTTATTGCCAAACACTATGTGAAATGATTTCACTCACCACTAGAGGATAAGCAACATGTTTGAGAAACAATATAGCCACCTTTTGAAACTACACTAAGTAGTTCCAGAATTAAATCAATGGATAATTAACTATTTAAGGAGCCAAATCACAACATGCATGTTACAATTAAAACAGTAAACAATCATTTAATTTGCTGTCTGGCTTTTCCTTGTGAACTGACAAAATCCACTGTAGAATATGGAATTAGAGAACCTAGAACATAATACTTACAAATATTTATAGTACCTCTACTTCCTTTCAAGGTGGATTTGAATAAATAGAGTTTAAACAAAAGCCAATGCTCCCCCCCCAAAAAAAAATATGTGCATGACAAATATCTAAAGAGAAGCTTCACATCAAATTTCATCAGGGAAATGCAAATTAGAACAGTAAAGAGATAGCAACACCAAATGCTGCTGAGCATGTGGAGCAACAGGAACTCTTCATTGCTGGTGGGAATGCAAAATGGTACAGCCACTCTGGAAGACATTTCGGTGATTTCTTACAAAATTAAATATACTATTACTATAAGATCCAGAAATCATGCTCCTTGGTATTTACCCAAAGGAGTTGAAAACTTCTGTCCACACAAAATCTGCATGGATGATTATAGCAGCTTTATTCATAAGTGTCCAAACTTGGAAACAACCAAGGTGCCCTTCAGTAGGTGAATGAATAAATCAATGATGATATATCCAGATAATGGAATATTATCCAGCACTAAAAACAAATGAGCTATCAGGTTATGAAAAGACATGGAGAAATCTTGAATGCACATCACTAAGTGAAAGAAGCCTATCTGAAAAGACTACATACTGTATGATTCCAACTACATGACATTCTAGAAAAGGCAAAACTATGAAGACAGTAAAAAGATCAGAGATTGTGGAGTGGGGTGGCAAAGATGGAGGATGAATAGCTGGAGCACAGAGGATTTTAAGGTACTAAAAATACTCTGTATGATACTATAATGATGGATCAATGTCATTATATATTTATTAAAACCCATAGAACATATAACGCCAAGAAGGAACTATAACATAAGCTATGAAGTTTGGGTGATTATCATGTGTTAATGTAGGCTCATCTTTGATTTAAAAAAAAAGCAAAACCTAGCACTCTGGTGACTGATGTTGATAATGGGGGAAGCTATGTATATGTGGGGGCTGAGGGTGTAAGGGAAATCTCTGTACTTGTCCCTCAATTTTGCCGTGAACTTAAAACCTTGCTAAAAATATTAGTCTTTGGGGCACCTGGGTGGCTCAGTCAGTTAAGTGTCTGCCTTCAGCTCAAGTCATGATCCTGGGGTCCTGGGATCAAGCCCCTCATCAGGCTCCCTGCTCAGCGGGGAGCATGCTTCTCCCTCTCCCTCTGCCCCTCCTCCCTGCTTGTGCTCTCTCTCTCTCTTAAATGAATACATTTAAAAAAAAAATCTTAAAAAAAATTAGTCTTTGAAAAAAGGTCAATATTCTTTCCTTGGTAAGGCAGGTACCTCTAACACTGCCACCTGAAGGTGATGGAATGTACATTAGGAGCAAACACCAAAGTCATGGAATGATATGGTTTACATAATATTATAATAGATAATAATGTTCATAATAGCTAAAACATGTGTCTACTAATCATCTAAACTGATTTCCTTCTCTTGTCTCCCACTCACCTAAGAACAACAACCAAAATTAGCGAACTCTTTTTTTTTATTTTATTATGTTATGTTAATCACCATACATTACATCATTAGTTTTTGATGTAGTGTTCCATGATTCATTGTTTGCGTATAACACCCAGTGCTCCATGCAGTGTGTGCCCTCTTTAATACCCATCACCAGGCTAACGCTTGCCCCCACCCCCCTCCCCTCTAGAACCCTCAGTTTGTTTCTCAGAGTCCATAGTCTCTCATGGTTCATCTCCCACTCCGATCTCCCCCGCCTCATTTTTCCCTTCCTACTCTTGCTAGTGTTAAGCATTGCACTAAATGATACCTGGTAGATACCCATAGAGAAGTGCTTTCAAGTGCGTGTGAAGTGAGTGTTGGGGCCCACTATGTCCAAATGACAAGCTGGCACATGCTTGACTTTTAAAAATTCATTAAAATGTTAATTCCTTCTTACTCAATTGTATGGCAGCCACCTCTTTCTACCCTGCTCTGCCACAAGGGAGACATTTGGCAAGCCCTGTCTCTCCTCAGAAACACTTCTCCATCTTTGGAATCAGTGAACCTTGAAAGTTATGATTCTACAGATTATCTGGATTTTTCTTATTGCAAGTGAAGAAGAGACCGTTTTTACAGTTTTCTACTTCCCAGAGATAGATGGAAGTGACCTCATAAACATTTGTCCCCATTTATAATCGTTGTAAACATTATCTTCAGTAGATGTGTAATATTCCATTGTAAATATTCAGCATACTTGACTATTCCACTGTTGCTGAATATTTTTTTCCTGTTTCTTACCTTTAAGAAAGAATATTGCAGTAAGAATATTTATGTGCATAGCTTGTTTTTGTTTATTCAAGATTATTCCCTTAGGACATATTCATAAATACAAAATTACTTGGTTAAAAAAAAATAGGGTCAAACTGTAGGCCAATGGGCTTGAATCAAGTCCTGTCATTGACTGCCTGTATTATTTTCAGGTAGCTGACTAAACCCTTCAAGCATTTTTTTGTAAAACATTTCCTTTTATTTTTTTGCAAAAAAGGAATAATAACAGCATCTGTATTATAAAGTTCCTGTGATAAGTAAATGAGGTAATCCAAATGCAGTGCCTGGGAATGGATCATCGAAGAGTAAGCATGCAGTTATTGCTAGTTATTATAAAAACAACTATGAATCTTTCACAGATTTTGCAAGTGACTTTCCAAAATGATTGTAGCAATCCACATTGCACTAACAATGCATAACAATAAAGCCCTGCCTTTTAAATGCTTGATTCTTTGTTTTATCTGGGAAATATTTCTCATAATGTATTTTGTCTTATAATCACATATGTAGTATGATATAATCAAAATGGCAGGGTTAATGGTGAGGACAAAGATACTTGGGTTCAAATCCAGGTTCTGTATTTGCTACCAATGTGGACCTGGAAATTTATCTTAACTTCTCTGATTTTCAGTTTCTTCATCCTAAAAAATAGGAATAATAGTGACTTCTATTCATTAAAGGTATTATATACTCAAAATGAAGTTCTTATCCTTGAGCACATATTAGAATTATCAAGAGATCTGATGTCCAGCTGCATCCCAGACTAATTCATCAGAATATCTGGGGTTGGACCCCATGTATCAATGTTTTTTTTTTAGCTTCCTAGGTGATGTGTATAGCTAAGCTTATCATCCATTGGGTATTATGTCCTTATCCATGTTATGTGGCTTACTAACTAATTTATAAATGACCTTACAATTTACAAATCACTTTCATAACTATAATTTGATTTGATTCCAAAAGCTTTGCAGCATTGTCTTGAAAATTCATACATTTTTTAAGTGAGTAGAGCTATGATAATTAGCAACACTGACACGGAGTCCATTTCTCTATCTCAGGTTTAGTGTATTCCGTATGTTGGCCATACAGTTGTCACTGAATCTGTTTACAAATCTCTTACCCCATTTATATTGTGTGTGATAACACCTCTAGCACCAATTATTCGTATCGGAGCCAGTCAAATCCTTTCACAAAACCCAGGAAGATAATGCTCAGGATTTTCTTTAGCTTTCTAGTCGGTTACATGATCTTATATACAGAGTATGAGCAATTTATACATAACCCTATTTTATCTGTAAAACCTTTCTTTTCTTTGCTCATGAGCCTCAGGGACCTAGATCTATAGGCATTATAAATACTTCAGAATCTTGCAAAGAGGAAAATAACTGGATGAGATTTTGGAAAAGGAGACCTTGGCACAGAATCCAAGAGAATAGTCTGTGTTGATGTCTTTCTGGATTCTGCCTTAATGCAGGGACCAAACTTCCAAACATTTTGACGAAATTCCGAAATCAGAGAAATATTTTCTCTGCACCAGTGAGTAAGCTAAGTCTCTTTTTTTCTGCTATGCCGTGATGTGCTATTTTATGCATCATGAAGGTAGCCAAAAGGAAGAATTTCTATAAAACACTGTCATATACCACTTTCCTGCACTACCTAAAAAGCTATAATATGTTTTATAATGGCCCCTCCATATATGACTGCTTGCTTTAGACTTGGTAATATTGTCTTGTAAGTTTTCATAGCTTAGTTCTGAAATGGATTTTGCATTATAACCTCTCTAAAATTTAAAAACAAACTTTTTTTTTCTCGACTGCTGAAAAAGTACACGTTTAGGGTTCTTTCAAAGATATATGGGTTTCAAATGTACTTATTAAAATGAGAGTATTGGTAATGTAATAATATAACTTGAAAGGAAAAGAATATACCTTTAAAAGAAATAATATACCTTTAACAGAAAATAATATATCAACACCATTGGCCAATTTTTAGCTTATTTGATGTAAAACCTCCAGCTGCATTTTGCCAATAGGTATAACTATTTTGATTGGTCCCAATTATTCCTATCCCTAGGTGTCCTTGCCTCCTATTTTTAGACATGATAATTTTATGAAACATACCACAGGACACATGTGGAATAAAATTCTGCTTCTGATTCAGACTCCTTTACATCTTAACCAATAGTGATATGTTGAAAATTAAAACTCTGTACTCTATAGTATGTATTTTAATTACAGTTTTATAAAACTGAGTGAAATACAATTAAAATGCGCTTATTATAGAGCTACAATATGGAAGGTCTATTATATTAAGAGACACATTATAGAAAATGTAATTGACTTCTTAACAAACCAGGAACTCTTCTGTGAAGCCCAGAAAACCAATTTAAATTCTAGGTAGATTTACTAGCGGTTCTTCTTTTCCTAGGCTGAGAAGTTGAAAGAAGTATATGTTTTATAAGATGGTAGTATTAATAAATGTACAGTGAATCCACTTCCTACCCCCGAATCGTTCCTACCCACAGTTTGCGTAAGGAAAAGTGGGCTGATTGTTTTATTTATTTCAGTAGTTAGTTCTCATTCAATTTGTATCTCAAATGTACCTCGTTAGTGTTGGCTCTGGTATTTCTTTTTTTTTTTTTTTAAAGATTTTATTTATTTGACAGAGAGAGACACAGCGAGAGAGGGAACGCAAGCAGGGGGAGTGGGAGAGGGAGAAGCAGGCTTCCCGCGGAGCAGGGAGCCCGATGTGGGCCTCGATCCCAGGACCCCGATCATGACCTGAGCCGAAGGCAGGTGCTTAACGACTGAGCCACCCAGGTGCCCCTGGCTCTGGTATTTCATGCTGGCACATTGTGGCAGGGTTATTGCTGTACCCTTAAGAAAAACAAAACAAAACAAAAACTACTGACACAATATAACATGGTGCTCCATGTCGTCACTTCCCCAAACGTAAATTTCCCTTTAGCAGGAGCACAGAATTCTTCTTGGTATTGTGGTTAACTTCTCATTGATTAAAACAAGAACTTAGCCCCCATTCAACACTCTCTGCAATGAGCTATTTAAGCTGTACCCGTACGAGATAGATAGTTTTATTTTAACACTGGTACTAACAGAAAGATCACTTTAGTTCCTTTTTTCTTTCGCTCTATCATTAAAAATTCACAGAAGGCTTAATTGTTCCTCAGCAAAAGTATTTTTAATAAGTCAGATACTCCTGGTCAAAACAAAAAATTTTGAGGAAATGTGTATATGATTCAATAACAATAATAAAAGCTAAAGTGTATCTAGAGTTCTGTTTTTCTTTTTAAAAAAGTGTGAACAGGGTTGCCTGGGTGGCTCAGTCGGTTAAGCTTCTGCCTTCGGCTCAGCTCATGATCCCAGAGTCCTGGGATCAAGCCCCGCATGGGGCTCCCTGCTCAGCGGGGAGCCTGCTTCTCCTTCTCCCTCTGCCTGCCGCTTCCCCCTGCTTGTGCTCTCTCTCAATCTCTCTCTCGAACAAATAAATAAATAAATCTTTAAAAAAGATAAAATAATAAAATTAAAAAATTGTGAACAATCCTATGATACAAAAATCAGATCAACTATTTTCAATTTGGAAATAAAGCAAGATGCAACTAATTCTGTGCTTAAAATAGGTTGAATCATGAGGTTAGGCTGCTCAGGAGAGATAACAGTTGTTTTTCAGAATTATAATTTCTAGACCTATAAATACCTTAGCTGTGTAAATATATTAATCAAATAGACAGGCTGCCTGTATTTTTTAACATAGATATGATACTTCACACTTGATGCTTTCCAGTTAGTATCAGCAAAATATTGTTGGTCAGAAGTCTCTAGGAATAATTGATTTCAAGCTTTTATTTTTCTTTCTTGTACCTGACAATTTATGATGCAGGCTTTCCCCTGGAAATCTCCACATTACCTCTGGAATGTCTGCCCCAAGGCACATGGAGTGACTAACTCAGTTTGTCCTCAGTAAATATCCGTGAGCTGATTGTTTTCAGAAAGGCAGTGTTGTGTCTTATTTAGTCAGTGCTGATAACAAAGGGCTAATTGGTAGTTTGGCCATAAGTTCCAAAATAGATACTGGAATCTAAATGAATACTTGCCATGTTAGGAGAGCCTGGCCATCTATGAAGAGCTGGAAGCCAGAAGGGGGTGGCTGAGTTCTCAGTGGTGAGTTGATGATCCCTGGGACCCCCAGGATGTTTTCTTTTCCTTTCAGAGAATTGTTGACGAACAAAGAGCATTATTTGTACAGATTATCCGTTTGTCCTCAGTCAAGGTCATGAGCATTTCAGCAGTGAATGCACGCAATGGATGTACTGCATTCTTAACATTTTCATGTGCTAGAGACACAGACATAATTTACTTGGCAATAATAGCGAGCTATCACAGGGCAGACGTACTTTCAAGGAGATTGAATCCATGCTCTGGACAATTAAGCCGTGCTACCCACCCAGTGAGGGTGCTTTATAGTATCTCATATTTTCATAACAGCCTGACTGTTTCGTAAATTTAAATGAAAGGCTTAGTGGGTAAAACAGCGACTGACCTGACTGTTGAGATGTTGAATTAAAGTAAGAAAGTAAAGAAGTAAGAAAAGAAAAAAGAAAGAAAATTATTTAAAGACAAATTACAATTCCAATAAGATACACATTCTACATAATTGTTTAGACTTATCCAAAGCTATGCTTTGACTTATAAAGAAAAAAGGAAAAAAAATCTATACGATAACCACAATAAATGTGTCCTCCGCCTATTGGGATATAATGTTGCAGGAACTTCGCTGTAGCTTCAAACTCAAAATGCATAGTGTTAAGTTTTTAACTTATTCCAGTAAAATTTTATCCAAAAAAAGTTGAAATATGTAGTAGTAACAGCTGAAATTGCTGTCATGAACCCAAATTTGAAAACCATGGCACAATATTAGCATAATCTAGCCTTTTAATATTATGATTAAGTCTCTTTCTTTTGTGAAAAAAGCACTTTCTGTTGTAGATATGTTTTTAAATTAAAAAGTAGAAAGAAGGGAGGAAAGACAATACTATTTTCTGAATGCCTACTACGTGTTACAGTGCACTCTGTATTGTATCTCCTTTAAATAGCACGGTGATTTTGCAAGGTTGGAATTATATTCAGCTGATAAACACTGAGATTCAGGGAAGTTGTCTGACTTTGCTACTAAGTGGAAGAAGCGTGGTTTGTCCTATAAACTTGTTTTTCCCAGGTATGCTGAATTATAAATGGAACTGCCATCCGTCTGGTCACCAAACTCAGATAAAACATAAATATATCAATTTATGCGAGTGCTTATTGCAATACCTAACACAAAGTGAGCTCTCTATAATTTGTTTATGATGATGATCATCATCCTAATAGAATTCTCCTTTGCATCCAAGGAGTGCTCTGCTTCTCCCTCTATTACCTGCCTAACATCCCCGCAGCTCCTTTCTTCAGCGCTCCATCTAACCTTAATTCAAACTCCTGTCATCTCTCTTGACTTGATTATCATAACAATGTCCAAATGATTTCTTACTCCTAGTTTTGCCACCTCTTCCCAAAGCCATTTCCATTCTTCATGTTACCATCACTGGGATTTTTCCAAAATGAAATTTATGTTCTAGCCCACTGCTTAAGACCCCTCAGTGGTTTCCAGTAGGAAGGTACAGATTCTTTCATGGTATAACTGGTCCTGTGCTATCTGCCCTATTTTTACTTATTAAACATCCTCTCTCACCGCTCCCATTTCCCAAGGAGAAAGTTTAAATTTTGATGTGGCGTAAATGGTTCTTTGCTATCTGGCAATCTGCCTTATGTTAACCTATGAAACATTCTTTCTCACCACTGCCATTCATTCTGGGACCCCATGGTCCACCTTTCAGTTCCTCACATCTCCCAAAATGTTTCACATTTCATGCCTTACACTGACCCCATTGCCAGGAATATAAAGTGTGTGTGTTTGTGTGTGTATGTGTGTGTGCACGTGCAATTTATTCCCTGGTTGTACATTTCTTTTTTCAAATTTCATTGTACTGTTCACGTCATTAGCGAAGTTGTTTTTTCCCTGCTGTCCTCATGCAGAACTTACTAACCCATTCACTGTACCACCCGCCCCCAAGCCTCCCTGACATACTTGGGTTATAAACTATGCAATTCTACATTATACATGTATACACACATGCATACATTGGTTTATAAGAGTTTTTGACATCAGAAATATTTGTTTCAGCAGAACCTAGTATGTACTATAGCATCTAACATAAAACAAAATTTTTTTTGGAAATTGATTTTTCTATTACACACAAAATGCTGTCTGGATTATTTTCCAATCTCCATGAAAATAACTGGTAACTCTCGGGGATAACACTAAATGGTATTAGTTCTCACAAATTTAAACAAATGGAAGAAGACAAGATATTTTCTGTCATTTATGAAATCTAAGATTGTCCAATGTTACCTACTTTGCAGAGTAAAGTTACTTCCTGATTATTATGTTTTTTATTACCTCATGGATGTTTGAATCAGAGGCAAGGATTTTGTTTCTTTATGTTGACTTCTAGAAAGTGTATCTCCAATGTTTTTGTAGAATGTAAGATGTATATTTTGTTTGATAAATTCACTATTTTACTTTTTTACACATTTTACTTCATATTAACTTTATTCCTGTTATTTTACTTTTTATCAAGTTTTCTCTGGAAAACAAGGCATAAGGAAAAGCTTGTGTGCTAAGGTTTTATTGAGAGGAGAAGTTCCAGCTGACAACTGGGGTTGGATGAGGAGGAAGTGAGGCGAGAAGGAGGGAAAGCAAACAGCTGGTTGTCTGTCATGAAAAATGTCTTCCAGAAGAGCCATGTGGAATCAATCGCATTGCCTTAGGAAAGTCCACTGGGAGGAAGAAGGGAAAGATATTCATGTGCCAAATCCTCAGAATTTTCTGTCCCTCATTTTAAAAGATTCTCTTCACAGGCATTAAATTCCCTGGTCTTCTGGGTTGCCTTTCCCAGCCTGTCTAGGCAATTGGTGGACAAGAAAGAGGTTACATCCTGAGTCCTAGTACTACAGCTGAGTCAGAAAGAGATGGAAGGAAACAGAGTCTCTGTGGGTCCAGTTCATGTGACTTACTACTAGAGTTGCTGCGGCCCACTCTGTCATGATAGCGACAGGGCTATGCTAAATTTCAGTTCTTATCCCAAGGCAGTCTGCCACCGTGGGTAGTGTCAGAAGAGGAAATGAAGGCAGTGGTGTCCAGTATTCTCCATCCGGCGCAAGACTGAGATTGAAGAGGCAGACACACTGAGTCTGGTAGAGTCCACCTTTGTGCCTTTCAGATCTGCCTACAGCCTCTTATGATATCTAGATCTCATTTGAGAACAGGATGCCGTCATATCTTCTCTAACAGGGAATGCACAGGTTTTGTCTCTTTAAAGGTATTAACAAATCTCGGAAAATTAAAACTGTGGTGTATAATGCTGCAGCTAGCCCCACAGCCAACACTTAGATTTATCATCTCCCTCTTCCACTACGCATTCACGATTGCCCTCTTCCTCGGCCATTACTTTCTCTCAACTGGTTTGCTTGCTCTCTGGAGTGACCTAGATGTTTAGTTCAAACTCAGAGGAGTCTGGTTTCGTAGTTGTACAGAGATCTACTCACAGTTTTTACTGGTCATGGAAGCACCAAAAGACATCCTAGTGAATCATCTGGGATCGGGATCGGTTTTTCTTCCATTGTGTAGTGGTAACGGTAGGCAATTGGGGTCAATTTCCCTTTACAGTCAAGTAACTCCATTCTTAGCCTGCTATTCTTTTGCCATGAGAAGTCAAAAGTAATCAGGTGATAATTTCAGGTATAAGCAGAGTGAAACCTTTATTGTGTTCCATGGTGAAAGTATTCCCCTGTGCCTGACAAAGAATCAAAGCTTCTATTGGAGCTTAAAAATTACAATTTTGGGGAAAGAAAGTTTAAATTCCATGAGAAAGGCACTAGCTATTATAGTGAAGAGATCATTCCTACATATATCCATAGGTTTTAGACTCATCTATTCTAATTGGCCCAGACACAGGACACAGTATTGGCCATTGGTTTAGATCTTATCCCACATCTTGGAAGATAATATTCAAAACCTATGTGTTTAAGCTAAGTTGATACAAGATCTGAGTCTTCAACAGGCAGTTCCATGCATCTATCCAGCTGGCTGCTTCTCCAATAAATCCTTTGGTCATGTATCTTCCAATATAACTACTTGGTCATGAAATGAGCCCTTGAACTGAAACGTTGTTATAGGATATTATGACTCCCCCCCCCCAATCTGGTATTTCATATAGTCTCAGTTTTTGGTACTGGTAAAGGCACTGATAATGGAGTATGCATCAGTTATAGTAAAGAAAAAGTATCTCTTCCACCATGGTGGAAATGATCCTGTGTAATCAACCTGCCACCCAGTAAGCTATTTGGTCTCACTGAGGAATTGTACCATATCAGAGGTTAAGTATCAGTCTGTGCTACTGGGGGTTTGGATAGTCATCAGTAGTAGAAGTTAGGTCATCGGAAGTATGGGATTTCATGTTACTTGGGCCATGTACTGGCATCTCTTGGAGATACTACAGGTTTGGTTCCAGAGCACATCAGTAAAGCAAATATCACAATAAAGTGAGATAAATGGATTTGTTGGTTCCCCAGTACATATAAAAGTTATGTTGACCTTATACTACAAATACTATACTATTAAGTGTTCAACAGCATTATGTTTTTAAAAATATACATACCTTAATTAAAAAATACTTTATTGCTAAAAAATGCTAACCATCACCTGAGTTTTCAGTGAATTATAATCTTTTTGCTGGTAGAGGGTCTTGTCTTGATGTTAATGGCTGCTGACTGATCAGGGTGGTGGTTGCTGAATGATGGGGTGACCATGGCAGTTTCTCAAAATAAGAGAGCAGTAAAGTTTGCCATTTCAATGGACTATTCCTTTCATGAATAATTTTTCTGTAGCATGTTTGATAGCATTTCACCCACAGTGGGACTTCTTTCAATATTGTAGCCAATTGTCTTAAACCCTGCCAATGCTTTACATCTCAGTTTATGTAATATTCTAAATCCTTTGTTGTCCTTTCGACAACCTTGACATCTTCATCAGGAGAAGATTTCATCTTAAGAAACCACTTTCTTTGTTCATCCATAAGAAGCAAAAAAAATTCATCCTTTAAAGTTTCATCATGAGGTTGCAGCAATTCAGTCTCATCTTCAGGCTCTGCTTCTCATTCTATTTCCCTTGCTATTTCTACCACATCTGCAGTCACTGTCTCCACAGAAGACTTGAATCCCTCAAAGTCATCCATGAAGGTTGGAATCAACATCTTCCAAACACCTGCTCGTGTCAGTATTTTGACCTCTCCTCATGAATCACGGATATTCTTTATGGTATCTCTCAGTGGTGAATCCTTTACTTTGCCCAGGTCCGGCAGAGGGAATCACTATCTATGGCAGCTAAAGGCTTACAAAATGTATTTCTTAAATAGTAAGACTTGAAGGTTGAAATGACTCTTCAGTTCATGGGTGGCAGGATGAATCTTGTGTTATGAGACATGAAAACAACATTAATCTAATTGTATATCATTTGGGAATGGCAAAGAAGCAGTGGCTTCAACTTAAAGTCACCAGCTGCATTAGTCCTTAATAAGAGAGAGAGTCACCCTGTCCTTTGAAGTTTTGAAGCAAGGCATTGACTTTTCCTCTCTAGCTATGAGAGTCCTAGATGGCATCTTCTTCCAGTAGGAGGTTGTTTTATCCTCACTGAAAATGTTGTTTCATGTAGCCACTGTCATTACTTACCTTAGCTAGACATTCTGGATAACTCACTGCATATTCTGCAACAGCATTTGCTGCTTTACCATGTACTTTCATGTTATGGAAATGGCTTCTTTCTTTATACCTCATGAACCAACCTCTACTAAATTCCAACTTTTCTTCTGCCGCTTCCTTACCTCTCTCAGCCCTCATAGAATTGAATGAGGGCCTTGCTCTGGATTAGGCTTTGGCTTAAAGGAATATTGTGGCTAGTTTGGTCTTCTCTCCAGACCCCTAAATCCTTCTCCATATCAGCAATAAGACTGTTTTGCTTTTTTGCCATTTGTGTATTCACTGGAGTAGCACTTTTAATATCCTTCAAGAACTTTTCTTTGCATTCACAACTTGGCTAACTGATATAAGACGCCTAGCTTTTGGCCTATCTCAACTATCAACACACTTTCCTCCTAAGCTAAATCATTTCTAGCTTTTGATTTAAAAGGAGAGTGGGATGCCTGGGTGGCTCAATCGGTTAAGCATCTGACTCTTAATTTTGGCTCAGGTGGTGATCTCAGGGTCGTGAGATTGATCTCCATGTTAGGTTCTGCACCCAGCAGGGAGACTGCCTCATTTTCTCTCTCCCCTTCTGCCCTTCCCCACCCCCTGCTTGTGCATGCATGCTCTCTCTCAAAAAAAAAAAAAAAAAGACATGTGACTCTTCCTTTTACTTAAACACTTAGAGGTCATTGTAGGGTTATTGATTGGCCTGACTTCAATATTTTTGTGTCTCCCAGGGAATAGGGAGGTCTCAGGGGAGACAGAAAATGAGGGGAACAGCCAGTTAATGGAATAGTCAGGACACACATAATATTTATTGATGAGGTTTGCTGTCTCGTTTTTTTTTTTTTTTAAGATTTTATTTATTTATTTGAGAGAGAGAGAGTGAGAAAGCACAAGCAGGGGGAGTGGCAGAGGAAGAGGGAGAAGCAGGCTCCCTGCTGAGCAGGGAGCCCGATGTGGGACTCGATCCCAGAACCCTGGGATCATGACCTGAGCCTAAGGCAGAGGCTCAACCGACTGAGCCACCCAGATGCCCCAAGGGTTGCTGTCTTGTATAGGCACATTTCATGGTGCCCTGAAGAACTACAATAGTAACATCAAAGATTATGATCACAGATCACTATAACAAACAATAATGAAAAAGTTTAAAATATAATGAGAATTATTAAAAAGTGGCACAGAGAGACATGACATGAGCACATCCTGTTATAAAAATGGCCCTGATAGACTTACTCATGCAGGATTATCACAAGTCTTCAATTTGTTAAAAAGAAAATACTCAGTATCTGTGCAATAAAGTGAAACACAATAAAATGAGGTATGCCTATATAGCTTCCAACTATGACACTATGATACTTCTGTTCATAGATCCATGACATAGGCACTAAGTTGCCAAGGAGTAAGTTCCAGAGGACAGGTCATTCTGTCCACCCGGTTGAGAGTTCCTTCTATGGTGGCTGCCTTCTGGGAGTCACCTACACAGGATATAAAGATCTGAAGACCTTGTGCCTATTTATGTCAGTCTATTCATTTACTTCTTTCTGCTTTAATATTTCATTGTTTTTTCAGGCTCCTGGCTTGTTCATTATTTCCCACAAGTGTATATCTGTATCCATGACTGTTTCTCCCTTCATATGAAGTGGATGTTCAAGTATACTGCTCACAAATTTAGCCACTGGAAGAATGTTTCTTTACACTGTTTTTAAAAACAACCCTTTAATGGGATGATAATGTAGTAACAGAGAAATTCCAGCTAGTATCATCATATCATGCATAATTACTTGATGTCTCATAATCAGGTATATAGCACAGTAGCTACAGCTTAATATGTTAATTTAATGAACACTTTTAGCTGAAAAACATACTACTAACTAACTCATCATTAAAAGATGATGTGTCAGGGGAAATATTAAAAATACATTGAACTGAATATAAAAGAACATACAATATATCAAAATCTGCATGACATCACAAGTAATGTTGAGAGGGAAATTTATAGTACTGAATACACAAATTAGAAAAGAGAAATTCTAAGTCTTATCTCAAAAACATAGAAAAGAAGAGCAAAATACACCTAAACCAAGTAGCAGGAGAAAAAATAATAAAGATAAGAGCCTTAATCAATGAATTTGGAAACAATAACAATAGAGAATAAACAATAAAACAAAGATATGACTCTTTGGGAAAGATCAATAAAACTGGCAAACCTCTAGTAAGACTGAGCAAAAGAGAGAAAGAAAATTTGACAACTTGGATGAAATGGACCCTTTCTTGAAAAATGCAAGTTACTACAAATCACTTAATATGAAATAGGATCATTTGTATAGCCCAGAGCTGTTAAGTAAATCTAATTTATATAACTACTCTTCACTCCCCCTCCCCACCAAAAACAATCTCCAGGCTCCAGATGGTTTTGCTGAAGAATTTTACCAAACTGTCATAGAATGCTTAATATGAGTCCTACCCATACAAATATTGTATGCACTCTTACAAAAAATAAAAGAGGTAAAGATTCCATTTTATTTTATGAAACCAGCATTATACTGAAACTAAAACCAGATAAAGACAGTACAAAATAAAAAAACAAAACAGTACAGACCAATATGCCTCATGAATATGGATGCACAAACCCTCAACAAAATATTAGCACATTGAATTCAGCAATATATAAAAAGAATTATACACCATGACCAAGTAATCCAATCCTTGGGATGCTAGAAATGTAAGATGAGGCATGTAGGACAAGATCAGTAGTTAGTTAACCTGGGGATAAAGACTAGGTCAATATTCAATAGTCAATCGACTACATTAGCTAAGGTAGACAAAAATACATAATCATATCAATTGCAAAAAATCATTTGACACAATTCAACATCCATTCTTGGTAAAAAATGCTCAGAAAAATAGGAATGGGGGACTTCCTCGGTTTGGTAAAAAGCATCTGCAGAAGTCCTACAACTAACATTTTTCTCTGGTTTGAATCCTTTCCCCTTAAGATCTGTAACAAGGCAGGTATATTTGTTTTCCTTACTCTTATTCAGTACAGTGCTACAAGTTGTAGCTAGTGGAATATGGCAAGAAAAAATTAAAGGCATGCTGATAAGGAAAAAAAAATAAAATTATCTCTATTTGCAGATAACATGATTAGCTATGCAAAAATTCCAAAGGAATCTTAAAAAAAAATTCCTAGAACAGATCAGTAGGTTTAGCAAGGTCACATGATACAAGTTAAACTACAAAAATCAATTGTATTTTTACATATTAGCAATAAACGGATGAATGCCAAAATTGAAAATGCCCCAATACCATTTACAATCTAAAAAAGAGAAATACTTCGGTGTAAGTGTAACAAAACATTTACAGTGCCTATATGCTGAAAACTAAACACTGATTAAAAATAATTAAAGATCTAAATAAAATGAGTGCATGAAAAACCATTCATTATCATTAGCCATTATGAAAATGCAAATTAAAATCACTATTAGATATCACTACACATCAATCAGAATGGCTAAAAGAAAAAAGTGACAACACCAAATGCTGGTAAGTATACAAAGAACCAGTTCATTCTTACATAACCATATAAATGGTCCAGCCACTCTAAAACAACATTCTGTCATTTTCTTAACAATCGAAACAGGGGACTACCATATAACCCAGAAATTGCACTCTTGAGCATTTATCCCACAGAAATAAAAACTCATGTTCATGCAAAAACATGTGCATGAATGTTTATAACAGCTTTGTTCAAAGCAGTCAAAAACCGGTAACAACCCTCATGTTCTTCAAGGAGTGAATGAGTAAAGAAACTTGTATATGCATACCATGAAATATTGCTTAGCAATTAAAGGAACAAACTGTTTAACACACAACAACCTGAATAAATCTCCAGAGGATTATGCTGAGTAAAGAACAGCCAATCCAAAAGATAACATACTGTATGATTCTATTTACATAACTATTATGGGCTGAATTTTTTCCCAGAGAAAATCTGTCTGTTGAAGTCCTAACCCTTAGTACCTTGGGATGTCACTCTATTTGGAAAAAGAGTCTGTGAAAAGGTAACTGAAGTAAAATGAGGTCGTTAGAATGGACCCTAAACCAATATGACTGCTGTCATATTGGAAGAGGACATTAGGACACAAATACCCAAGGAAGAATACATGAAGACACAAGAAGAAGATGGCCATCTACAAGTCAAGAAGAGAAGACCTCAGAAGTAACCACCCTGCTGACTCCTTGATCTTAGACTTCTAGCCTCTAGAACCATGAGGAAATAAGTTGTTTTTTTAACCACCCAGTCTGTGATGCTTGGTTATGGTAGCCTAGTTATTTTAGAATAACTAAAATGAAAAAAATTCAGAATGGAAATTCAGAAATGGGAAACACGTCAGTGGTTGCAGAGTTAAGGAATGAGTGGGAGTGAAAGAAAGGGGTGTAATTATGAGAAACGAAAATGAGAGATTCCCGTGATAACTTTGGTTCACTAGACACTGAATCAGTGAGTTCAGTCACCATAATTATTTCCAAATCTCCAGATCTCAGCATTTGTGTTCACAGTCATATCACCAGGACAATCACCTCTAGTACACCGGTGTCTTCTAAACTTTAGGCCAGTATAACTAACTGTTGAAACTTAATGTGTATCCAGTAGTCAAGATTAAGGAAACCTTGAAAATTAGTTTTTCGATTTCTAACCTCTCTACCTGGAAGGCAGTGGAGTAGATATTTTCAGAGGCAATACAAAACACATATCACATTAAAACTTGTTTTTTAGATATGTGGTAATAATTAAATAAAATAATACTTGTGATGTTTCCTTAACTACTATTCACAAGTTAGTTTTACTGCTAATCTTCAGACCTATATAAGTTCAAAACTCTTTTGCAAATCCACATATCCAAATACACTAAAATATACAGTTTCAGCCTTTGGCAGTTTTCTCCTTTCTTTCTGTGATATCTCTTTCATCAATTTCATTCAGAGTGACATCTTCAACTTCTGACTCTCAAATCTATATCTTCTGCTCTGATCTTAGGCTTTGAAGTTTCATCTTATATATCAGAAATCTTCAACTAGATGTTCTACCTGTACTTCATAATTAATTTGCTTCAAATTCAAGACATCTCAAATTTGTGCTATATGTTTCATTAAAATTGATTGAATGATTTGCATAATATACGAATGGTATAAGAAGTAAAAAATGAATGTAAGGAGATTTGGAAAAATTAATAATGAACCAAAATGAATTTATATGTCTCTCCAGATAGGTCATCTCTGCCTCTTCAAGATCTTGAATAAATGAAAATCCCTTGTTATTACTGTCTTCATCTCTTCTCCTAATACTTGTGACTATAAGGTACAACTTGGCCATTCTCACAGAGTCTCTTTCTGAGTTAGCTGAAAACCACCAGCTCATGGGATCTGGTTTTCCTGATTCAGTTTCCCAGAGGCCTGAGTAACACAACCCAGAAGGCTGGGAAAGATGACCCACTTTGGGAATCAAATGAATGATCATTTCCTCTCATTTCTTCTTCCTGGAAAACTGTTCAAGCCGAGTTGGGTTCACACATCCTGTCTTAAAGATGACCCTCATGGCCTAGAAACTGTGTTATATTTTTGAAGCTGTGGCCAGGTGAGTAAAGTACCCATTTGTGGTTTTTTTTTCCCCCTCTTCCTTGACTCGCTCTTTCATTTCCTCACTCTTACCCTTTGCTCTTGCAGCCACAGGATTGCTTTTCCAAATAAAGCCACAGCTCACAATCTTTACCTCAGGCTCCATACTTTAAGGAATCTGGGCTAAGACCATTTGTACTAGGAATATCCCACAAATGCAGATATCAGAGTGAGATTTTAGTGTTGGATTGCTCACTTGTGTTTTGGTAAGTGAGATGATTGTAACCCCTGACATGAAGTGACACCACAATTACTGAAATTTTGACCTATGGGTTAATTTTGATGAGATGCAAGTGGAATCTAAGGCTTAAGGAGATCAGATGAACACATCATTTAATCACTATGGAGGTAATGCTAATCATGAGGATTGTGGTTGGAGATATCCATTTTAATGAAATCAGAGAGCCTGAAAAATAAAATTATAAGATCAATGCAGCTAACATAAGGGATTCTATGAAAGCTAGAAAACTTCTATGGTTTAAAGGAGATTCCAATGTACTGCGGACACCTAGCAGGTCATGATTAAAGTCAGGCCCAGATTATGATCATAAGGGGCTCAGAGCCTCCATAGATAGTAAATGAGCAGTCTCCAAAGGTCTTTGATGTCAATGCCAACATCATAATAGCAAAGTTGGGTAGAATAGGAAAATTGAGTGGGTGAGCCCAAGTATTGAATCTCTGAATTCAATATGGAAACCTTGGGAAGACCTCCAATGTCTAATAAAATGTTACCATTCTCCTGAAATTCACCACCATTTATTGCCTCCAGGCCAATAACCAGAATCCAATTTTAGCATATCCCAAGTGGGCCAGAAAGCAATTCTATAAATGTGTGAAAGGAAGAGGACTCCTGGAAGATATGAACGAGCAGCTACTGAGTGAATATGCATGATCATGGGCCTTGGAGGTGTTAGAGCAGAAGATACAAAAGATAAAGCTAAATGGAAGATAATTCATTCATATGAGAGTATTTGCCCATGATTCTGGATTCAGAATGTCAGCATAAATACCTGTAGCTGGACCTAGTAATTTTATGGAATGGTTCCTTGAAGCCTAAGCATGAGAACAGCCTATAGCAAATGAGGTAGAGATGCTGTACATTTTTTGACATGTATTGAAGGACTCAGAAGCCTTCAGGAATTGGGAAAGTTAAAATGGATTTACCTTGTAATGCCTAAGAATGACAAATCTTTCTCTTTTTACAAAGTCGGCCTAGAAGAAAATTTAAATTGTTATAAGGTGGTAAGGAATGCTTTAATAAGGGAGGCATCTGAACTTTGGGAAGTTCAGTGATGGCTGTCGTCTATTGCCCAGAGGCTGTGAGAGATTCTTCTGGGGAATCAGGGTACCTAATGGGTGATGGCACAGCACAGGGAGAAGAACTTACCTGTGAGAAACATGGGAGGCATGATTATTGGAGTAGGCAATAATGCTTTTTCCTATAGGAGACTAAATCATGATGTTCCTAGGAGTTTGACAAATGGGCATCTGACAAGGATATTACTCTTTTTATATAATAAAATGACCGAGTGCTGACAAGCAGAAAGTTGACAGTCTTGCAGTAGAAATTATCAAACTCTCAGAGTATATGAAATGTTAAAAGTGCCATGTAATTTGGTGATCATTACTAGAACCATCCTTGGAATAATTCTCTAGAAGAAAAAAGTGGCATTACTACATACAAAAAGGTGATCTTTTATGGCCATTACATATGCTAAAATTTTTCTCTTTTTTAATGCCAAATTTAAATCCTCACTAATTTATTGAAAGGTTCAAATGAGATCATTTTGAAAGTGCTTTAGAATGCACTAAGAACAACGAAGTTAATGAAAATTATTATCGTCTAATATATTTCGAACAGCATTTGTGAACAAATACAGCCCATCAGTTCCGTGGACGGGCAGCCACAGATGTAGCAGTGACATCAGATGCCCAATAGTTCAGCTTTCACTCTTCAAGGAAAATTCAACACCTTTGTTAGCCTCAGCCCAGCTGAACCAGAGGAGTAAATCTGCTTTAGAAAATATGATGTTCTTCAAGTCAAATCTATATGACATAGGATTATCCCTGTGTCCTGGATTATCTCTGCTCTCACTGTATGCCATTAGCCACGGGAAGGGGGGGTTCGCTGAAATCGCATCTTGCCCATACACAGTATTTTCATCACATTTTCCAAGGGCCTTCACAAAGTAATCTCTAGAAATTGGCAGGAATGCTTATTGACACTCAAATGTGAAACTGTATTGAATAATTAAGTCTCTAACTATCCGTTGCTGACAGAAACATTGACTTTGTATGTATACAAATGAATAAGGAAATACACCAGTAATGAGAAAGAGCAGCAGAAATTTACTAATTGTATCCCTACACTTGCTTTGCTATTCTAGTTTGTTTTTTATGGACATGGAAATGTCAATCTATTGGGAATCACATCCCAGTAGAAATGATAACCTCTCATCAAGCATATTAAACATATTGGGTCCTTTATTTATTATTTCCCTCACCTCTTCTCAGATACAATTTATAAAAGGTAGATCATTTCAAGGAGTTGAAGTTAGTATCTGTGAGATAATAGAAAAAATATATGTCTATATCGGTCTCTGTCCCCAGTTCCTGGCACAGAGCTCCTACAGCCCTTGTAATTTCCTAAGTGATATAAGAACACTCAGTGCATCTGCTGTTCTAGTATTTGTCTCTGACCCCATTCCTGACATGGGGCTCCTGAAACCCTTGTAAATTCCTAACAGCACTAGGGAGCATCTTTTCTTCTATTGAGGTGAAAGAAATGGTGGGCTCTTGGATGGTGGGCTCCTGGATGGAGGTTAGTCTGCAGAAAGACCAAGCCCTGATTAGAAACTTGGAATTTTCAGCCTTGCCATCCATCCTCCAGAGAGTCGACAGAGGCTGGAAATGGAGCTCATGGTTGATTGTGTCTACAGAAGGAAGCCTCCATAAAATCAAAGTAGTTGGGGGTTTGGAAAGCTTCCAGCTTGACCAGCACATCCATACTGGGAGGGTGATGCTCCCCAACCTCACAGGGACAGAAGCTCCTGCACTCAGGACACTTACAGACCTTACCCTATGTAGCTCTTCATCCCTATCCATTAGCATATCCCTTAATAAACTGATAAACGTTACATAAGTGCTTCCCTGAGTTCTGTGAGCTGCCCTGGCAAATTCATCAAACCTGAAAAGGAGGTGGTTGAAGGCTCTGATCTATAACCAGTTGATCAGAAACCTGCAGGTAACTGGTATCTGAAGTGGGGGTAGGGGCCAGTTTTGTGGGACTGAGCCCCTACTCATGAAATCTGATCGTATCTCTAGGTAGATAGTGTCAGAATTGAAAACTGTAGGATATTCGCCTATATTGGAGAGTTGCTCATTGCAGGGGGAAAAAAAAAACCACACATTTGGTGTCCAGAAGGGTCAGAAGTGTTCTGTGTGAGGAGAAAAGGAGATTCTCAGGAAAGTAGGGAAGAACTGGGTTTTTCTTTACATAGGAAGGAAAAAAATCTAAGTTTTTCCTTCACAGCATCCAAATAAGAAATATAAATCTGTTATTCATTGGAATGCATGAAATTACCACATAAAAATATCAGAATACTATAAAATATTCTGGTCAGAAAGATTCTAACCAAAGAGATATCAACAACAATAGAATCTCATGCAATTAAGCATACAACTGCATGAAATTCTACTAATAAAAATTAATCTGTCAGCTCTTTACTAAGAGAGTGATCTTAGCTAGCTCCAGCTTCTCTTCAATTAATTTTGCAAATTGAAAGAAAACCAACAATTTGTGCGGGGAAATACCTTTGTTACTACCCACTGTAACACTAGATAGAGGAGTTGCTACATCACGCAAAAATCCTTGTAGCTAATCTATCACTTGCTCAGCTGTAGCCTGAAGAAAGATGTCACCATGATGTCGTGAACTTTAGAAGCCTTCTTCAAGAATTGGGAGCATCCCAGGATGCCAGGGTGGCTCAGTCAGTTAAGCGTCTGCCTTCGGCTCAGGTCATGATCCCAGAGTCCTGAGCTTGAGTCCCACATAGGGCTCCTTGCTCAGTGGGAAGCATGCTTCTCCCTCTCCCTCTGCCTCTCCCCTTGCTTGTGCTCTCTCTCTCTCTCTGACAAATAAATAAATAAGATCTAAAAAAAAAAAGTTGGGAGCATACTAAGAAATACAGGTACAGAGTCTCATTTGGAACAAGAAGAAAATTCACTCCACCCAAAGGGTTCTCAGACATTTGACCTTTGTGTTGGCAAGAAGAAAAAAAAGAATTAAACATTTGTACTCTGTAATGGGCCCAACCTTAATGGAAGGCATTCACTAGCAGAGCAGAACACCAAGATAAGATTTTGGCAAATGGCACATTATTTCATAAAGAGCTCTGCTCAAGGTAATTTACAAGAAAGGGGAAGGCTTACTTAAAGCTGCCACTTAGGATTGTTATCAAATCAAATCAATTTCATAGTTCCTTTAAATTTTATTGATGTTTTTTCAGCTTTTGTATGCCATAGCATTGAAATAACACAAACAACCCTGAAATGTCTCAATTTTAACTTCATTTTAAACTCAATTTTTATCTTCTTAATTTCTTTTTTAAAAGAGAAAAGTTTGCTTCCATTTCAGACACTCTGAATATAGCAATGGAAACCATTGTACTAAAAGAGTATTCTGAGAACATTTGGTATTTAACTCAAGTGTGGGCAGAAAGCCAAGGGACTTGTTCTTCCTGTGTGAAGGTGAAGATGATTATTTATTTTTTTTTTTTAAAGATTTTATTTATTTATTTGAGAGAGAGAATGAGATAGAGAGAGAGAGCATGAGAGGGGGGAGGGTCAGAGGGAGAAACAGGCTCCCCGCTGAGCAGGGAGCCCGATGTGGGACTCGATCCCAGGACTCCAGGATCATGACCTGAGCCGAAGGCAGTTGCTTAACCAACTGAGCCACCCAGGCGCCCGGTGAAGATGATTATAATACTGTGTTTAGGATGATGAGTGAAGCAGAAGGGAGGCCTCTCCACATTGTCTGTGCAGCAGCTGTGTTTGGGAGAGTTCTGGCAAATTCTATGATGGGGTCTATGACCAAACCTGCTCTGCTCTAGGCCTTGGGACCAGGTCAGTTTGCAGCCCAAAGTTTTCCTCTTATCTATTAACATTATACAATCATTTCCCTGCAACTGATATTTCATTCATTTTCCTTCACTCATAGCTTTAGGCTGTTTTCAGGTAATAATTATATTTCTTATAGCTATAAAATAACATTTCGCTTTGTCACAGCGTACTTCACTAAACCATAGCTGATGAGGGCTTTGACATCTTCATTCTTTTCCTGTAGAATCAAAACTCAGAGAAGCAAAGTATTCATTTCCAAAGTTTGATTGACACTGTTCAGAACAAAGACCCATTTTACTTTGCAATATTGATATTTTTATCTGCTTTTTACCTGTGTATCTACATTCTAATTTCCCCACTCCCTTCAGTGTTAATGTTTATTTATTCTTTCCTAGTTAAAACACAATTTTCGTTTCATTTTTCCTACGTGGATTTATAGTTTCATATAATTGCAATAATAGAATATCAACAATTTTGTGCTTTTAGCTTAATAAGATTATATGTTAAATATTTTCCAGTGTTTTACATTGCTTTAATAAAGTGCCCAATGGTCCATTGAGTTTATATATCATAATTTACTTAACTATTCCTCTATTTTGGAACATATAGATGATTTATAAATTATGTTGTTACAATGAGATTTTCAGGAAATACATATATTCTCTTCATAGATTTTGTTCCTTTTCTTTTAATGAGTAATTTTCTTAGAATAAATTGTCAAGAATGGAATTATTTGATTAATAGTATGAACATTTAAATAATTTCTGATATATATTTTTATCATTATTAAAACTAATATTTTAATTATCAAACACTTAAAATACAGAAGTATGAAATAATAAAACTAATACATAATGTACATCACTGATATTTTATTTAATAAATTATAACATTTTGCATATTTAATTCAGAAATACTTTTTTCTTTTAAAATAAAATGTTAGAGACCTTAGGTCCATGCTTTCAAACACTTCATCTTCTTGCTTTTTCCTTGAGTTCTACCTTATAGATGGTGTGTATCATTCTCAGGCATGCTTATGTGTTTTATTGCATTTGTATGCATCCATAAATAATATGAATTACTGCTTAAAGAGTATAAGTATGCAGAAATGGTATCATATTATCATATATTCTCTGTATCTTTTAGCAACTTGCTTCATTTCTTCTTTCTATACAAAATTGTTTTTTCATTATTTTCTATTAATTTTTGCTCTTTTTATTTTGTTTTAATTACCTTCTTTAGGTTTACTCTATTTTCTTTTTCCTAATTTCTTGGTTAAGATTAATCCTCCAGGGTACCTGGGTGGCTTGGTCAGTTGGGCGGCTGCCTTTGGCTCAGGTCATGATCTCAGGGTCCTGGGATCAAGCCCCGTGTGGGGCTCCCTGCTCATCAGGGAGTCTGGTTCTCCCTCTCCCTCTGCCCCTCCCTCTGCTTGTGGGCTCTCTCTCTCTCTCTCAAATAAATAAATAAATAAATAATAAAATCTTTCACAAAAAAAGATTAATTCTTCATATTATTATTTGCTGATATAAACTTTTAAGACCCAAGAGTTTTGTGAAACTGCCGCTTTATCCACATTTAACAGGTTTGGACACATTGTGTTTTCATTGTTAATTTAGTTCTAAATATGTTTCAGTCTCTATTTTAACTTTTTATTTGGTCCATTACTTATTTGGAAGATTGTGCATGATTATCTTTATTCCAAATATCTTGGGGGAGTGAATGTTAGCTTTCTGTTGTTGATTTCTTGCTTTTAAGTGATTTTTGGTCCATTCTATGTGATTCAGATCCTTGGATATTTCTAATGATACATTATGTAATCTATTACTTGATAAATTTTTCAGGTATCCCTTGTATGCAGTAGTCAGTAGTGCTATTTCAGAAAATATTTCCAGTTCTTTCCAATTGGCATGAGGCTTATATTGTACTGTATTCCCATGTGTCTTTGATGACCATGACTCAATGCTTAATTGCTTTGTTATGTAGCACTAGAATGAAATACATTTTTGTTGTGTTAACCCACAGAGATTTTTGGTTGTGTTACTGTAGGATGATAATTCTGATATTGTAGACATGGGGTGATACTGGTAGTGCCCTGACAGTGAACGAGGTGCCAACTGATGTTACACATTAGCAAAACACAACTATCATCTGCTATGACTTGGATTTTAGTCATGTATCCAGTGAATGCATAGCACTAGGAGACATGGTTGAAAACCCAAACTTATTGGCATGTATTAGTTGGTATTAGCCAGACATCATGAAAGAGACCCAAAGAATGTGTGTTGAAAATATATTTTTCCTTCATTCTTTGGTACAAGTCCATCACATCAACTTATTAGTTGGGTTGTTGAAAGCTTCTGTATCCTTACTAATTTCTGTCTATTTTTGAGATGATCATTTTAACATCTCTCACTGCGTGAATAAGTAAATATTTCTTGAACAGAATCTCCAAAAATATTAAGCAACAAACATACATGACAAATTAGATGTTAATAAAATTATCAGCTTCTGTTGACCAGAAGACACCATTGAAAGAGTAAAAAAGCAAGCCAAAGAGCAGGAAAAGATCTTTGCACTACAAAGAACACATCATTCAGATCTAGAATACACAAAAATTCCTGCAAATCACTTAGAAAAAGAATCATTCAAACCAATAGAAAAAAATATATAACATACTTAGAGATGTTTTCCAAAAAAAAAAAAAAAAAAATATCCAAATAGCCAATAAACATTTGAAAAAGATCTGAATGATATTAGTCATTAGGGAAATGTAAATCCAAATCATGATAAGATGTTATTACTATACCCCCAAAATGGTTAAAATGAGGAAAAGAAAAATCCTTTCATGGGGACAGTATTGCTGGGAGTATGAATTTGTACAACTTCTTTGCAAAACTGTTTTCTGCAGTATAAACTAAAGCCCAAAATACGATACCCTGCGGCCTGGCTATCCCAGTCACACGCTATAAAGATCTTTGAGGATCCCAGCTTTATGTAAAGGAAGGTCTCCCAATGCTGTAAGCCAGATGGTCATAGGGCTTATCTCTTTTGTTTCCCCTCTCTTAGGAATAACAGTTCTGCACTACCTACTGTCCAAAACCTTAAAATCTTTGTTTTCAAATATTTAGCTGGCTTTTAGTTGTTTATGGCCAGACGTTAAACTGGTCCGTATTATTCATCCATCTTGGCTAAAAACTGGTGCGGGTCGCGTTTTGTTAGCTCACCGCTGTGGCCCTTCCAACCTCCTGCTGAGTCACAGCACATGTAGCTGCTGTCACCCTAATGGCACTCCTGGGGGATGACATGTGTCTTAGTCCCAGGGATTCTTACCCATCATCTAAAACTGCTCATCCACACATAGTTAGTGTGTTATTTTGATTTTTGAATTTGTCTTTTCTTTTCCCAGGAGGCAGACAGGAACCTGAAGAAGGCTTTCCTTCCATGTATTTGGTAAAAAAATAATAATAATAATTCTTTATTATAAACACATGCTTCTAGTTCCCCCAAAAGGAGATAATAAATTTCCAACTGATAATTGGATTTTAGTCTGGGGGTTTGCAATGAGACCACGTATCTGAACTTACTTTCCTTATGTTTTTATATGTCGATGACATCAGAAAATGCTATTCTTGTGGATTATTAAATTTTATGATAAAACTCTAGAAAGTGCTTCGGATGGCTTGTTAAGATGCTCTAAAACTAAAGCTGTTCTTTAACTTAAATTTTGTAGGACTTTGAGTATGCCAATAAAATGTGCGATGCCCAAATGTAAAATAATGGCAGTTTAATTTTTTTAATCAGGTTTGGTGTTTTTTTTTTTTCTAATTTTGCATCTTATTTCATTCAGCAGAGGACCAAGTGGTGTCATTCTTTTGATAAACTGTTGCTGTTGTTCCTCATATAGAAGTGTATGTGCGTAATCAGGGTATCATTGAACAGCCATAGTGATCAAGAGTGACTCCGTTAGAAACTTACTAAAGACCCTGCATTGTTGTTGTTGTTGTTAATTTTACCCCTTTGTTTTGCTAGACCCTGACTGGCAAAATGATTGAGTAGCTGAAGCTTGATTTTTGGTGCATTCCCACTGATTTCAACTCCTCTTCCTCATTAACCCCCTGAGATCACCTGCATCTCATGCGCCTCCCCATGATTCCCAGTTGTCATGCCCAGCACCGCATTTGTAGATACTATTCTTTTGTACTCTCACTTGTTCTCTCTGATGTGGAATATCTGGAATCTCGGAAGCATAGTTAAGTGTCAGGTTAGCTGTCACTGATGATTTAATACAGGGTCAGCAACTTTCTCTGCGAGGGGCCAGACTGTAAATATTTTTAGTTTTGAGGCCATAAGGTCTCAGTTGCACCTTTCAGCACTGTCCTCGTGACACAAAAGCATCCATAGGAGATTTGTAAATGAACAGGCATGGCTGTGTTCCATCAAAATTTTATGTACAAAAATAGACAGTGGGCCAGATTTGGCTGATGGGCCAGAATTTGTTGAACATGTTTAATAGATTATTCTTCTCAAAGTGGTATGTTGGGATTTTAACACAGACCTTTCTGGGCAACGCTATAATTCAAGTTTTAAAGGTGGGGCTTTAACGTGACATTAATAGAACCATAGGTCATATTGTTAAGTCATTCAGCATGCAGAGCAAAACTTTGTCAGTTGAGAAATGTTTAAAAAATAACAGGAAGTGTATAACGGCCAGATAGGAGAATTTGGTAAATTATTTAGCTTCCAATTTAAAAGAAGCCTCATGGGACGCCTGGGTGGCTCAGTCGGTTAAGCGGCTGCCTTCGGCCCAGGTCATGATCCCAGGGTCCTGGGATCGAGTCCCACATCAGGCTCCTTGCTCAGCGGGGAGCCTGCTTCTCCCTCTCTCTCCCTCTGCTTGTACTCTCTCTGTCAAATAAATAAAATCTTTAAAAAAAAATAAAAAATAAAAAATAAAAGAAGCCTCATTGTTTCACAACATGATTTTCTAGTACACACTTGTAGTATTCATATTGCCTGAGGGGAGAAAGGATCTACCTGAAAGTATCCACATGAAGATCTGCATATAAACCATACATCTCAATGGGATTTAGGGACACAGGAATGATTTTCTGTTAACTAACTTTGAGGAAAAATTGTAATTTTCTCCCCAATAAAGGAGTGATTCTCTATGGGTTAATATTTTTGTGTCTGTGGCTACATGTAGACTATAGAATTGCATTTTTTTACACTTCTAGCTTGAATCGATATTTTTTTTCCTTTGGAACTTGTCAGAAATGCCATGAGTTTTCAAATAAGACTAAAACTCTTTTACTATGAAGTTGTATGATGGATTTGAAGACTACATTCAAAGGACAGATACATGGTTTCAGATGAATTTGGGGGAAAAGATCAATCAACCAGTGTTTTCTGCTATCTTGTCACTTTTCATTCAAGGCTCTTTGTGTACGTAGCTTTGCAGTAAAGTATGCCAGCTGAGATAGATTTGGCCATTGTAACAACGTTCTTTTGACTAAATCCAGGTAACTTAACAAGTTTCTTAAAACTACATATAAGAATTGAAAGTATTATTAAGCCATTTAGAACATTTTTTAAAAAGCGTATTCAAAGATTACAGTGGTCACTCAGCGGGAACATTCCATTTCTTATGCCACTAAGGATTCTGTGAGTTTTTATAATACCAGGTAGGTCAGGATCTCAAGGAATTTTTCAAGTCATTTCACAGTAATTCCAAAGTTATACATTTATTCCTGAAATTAATAGCTTGTCATAAATTCTGACTTTCATTTTTGCTTAATAACCCATGCCTTCACTTATTCAATAAATGCATCATGAACCTACTACGTGTTAAGATTTGGAAAGTCAAGGATGAACAAGTCAGATGTAATCTCTGCCCTGATAAAATTAACATTCAAGTTGGAAGCATGAGACAATAAGCAGGTAGAAAAATATATGTAATAACCTGAGAATATGATGAATGCCATGCCATGAAGGAAATGAACATATGTCATTAAAGAATGTGACCCAGCACCACCCAATAAATGAGGAGTCCAACTCCAACAATTCCTCTAAGGGAAAGTGTAAAACGTGAAACAGTAAGTCGATGTTTATTTATTTTCTAAGGAGTTTTCTTAATGAATAGGAATTCCTAAGAAAATGGGGCTATTTCATGACAGCAATGATCTATGGAAGAACAACAACAAAAAATTTACCTTTATAATTTCCTTTAACTTGGGTTATATAGTTTTGCAGCCCTCTAATCCCATGGACAGTCCCACAATAATCCTTTATTCATATTTCATAAACTTTTAGGTCCGGGAGGCTGAGAATCAGAGGGAGTTAGACCACATAATGTCTTCCTCCCTGAGCACCCTGGTTTTGTTCAGACTGACAAATAATAACTTCTTGTGTCAATCTGATGTCAAGAGATGGAGCCTAAGCCATCACAGAATTGTTTCTTTTAGAATGTCAGACATCCATGTTACTTTCCTGAAATGGAGTCAAGATTCAGGACTTTCATCTCACTTCCGATTTAACTACACCCCATCTTAGTCCATGTGTGAAAAATGGTGGTCACTCTAGAAAGCTTGTTCATACTGTTCCCTTGAATATCTAAATACCTGCAGTGTCCTTTCAAACATAATTTACTGCCTCAATTTAACAGTTCAGGGAAACACTGAGAACAAGCCATACCACTGCCAGGGCAAGGAACACAGAATAGCAAGTGTATCAACCAGGATGGTGTTTCTCTTTAAGTGACAGACGCTCTCTACAGTGATGGCTGAAGTTACGCATCAATTTACCTTCTTCTCGTCAATAAGAAGCCGGCAATCCACTGTTGTCCTCACAGAACCATTAAAATCCAGTTTCCTTCAAGCTTTCTGTTCAGTCTTCCTTAGTAAATGGCTTGCGCTCTCAAGTTTTCCCCTCAGTTTTTTTCGAAATTTTACATTAAACAAAACACAACCAACATTTGAGAAGACTCATTCTCAAGAAAAGTGAAATGCCATCACAGTCTATATAGTCAAAAAACTTTCTAAAATCTGGGTAACAGTAGGCAGCCAAGAGAGAAAGCACGTCCTGTTACAGTTGACATCTGTGTTGTATGGAACGTGACAAAGCATAGCCCTGGCTGCTGAGGAGTCAGAAGACAGAGCCTTGAGAGTTGGCAGGACTAGAGATGCGGGAGACAAGTCCTCTTGAGATAGGAAGCATCCCTTAGAAGCTTGCGATGGTAAAGAAGGAAGAGTAAGTCGTGGGAGTTAAGGGGGTCCACCAGGCCTCTTCTTCACGTCACCCCAAGGCTAAGGGAGAGGGACAGCTCCTTACTGCCAGATGGTGGTGACATTAGGGTGCCCACATGGTCAACACTGATGTCATAAGTAGGGGGGGAGCCTTATCACGAGCTGACAGGAATGGAAGTCTGGCCTCCCTTCCTAACATTTTCCGACACTAACCCAGGGGTTATCAGGGCACCTTTTAACAACTCAGTGAGGGTAGAAGTCTAGGATAACACTTAGCCATTGCCAAGTTGGGTGAGTTGGGGTGGGGAGCCCCAGTTCTTTTCTGCAGTGTATGGCTGGAGTAGAGTGGTTATTTTCTAAAAGCCTGATTTGCTAGACTGTTCTAGCTTCTTCCTTTGGCTAAACAAAACAGACTTTTCTGGTCCATTTTTTGTTTTGTTTTGTTTTGTTTTGTTTTTTCCTTCTTCTATGCCCCTGTTGGCATTTTCAGATTGTCAGTGTCTTTTTTCCCACTCTGGGATATATGAGACCAAAAGAAAATCCAGGGAACACACCACTGCATCATTCCTCAGGTTGCAAGTTTCCTAGTCAATCTGCTTTGTTTTTTCTACCTTTTAGCCTCTTTGAATGGTTGTTTTACATATAATGTCCAGCATTTTCTATTGTATTTAGTGAGAGGAATAGGAAAAAGTATGTCTACTATAACCTCTTGGAAACAGAAGCTAGAGTCATGCACATTTCTATTTCTTGGAAGTAGATCTATTAAATGTTGAAAAAAAATTAACTTTTTCTCTTAGGAGTCCCTTTTGTTTAACCCACTATATTCAGAAAGGACTCAGAAATTCAAAATGTTAATTCCACTTTTGCCAATAAAACTCACATTCTCTATAAGTAGAAAAACGTGTCATTATTAAACAACAATATGTCAGCTCTTAAAAAAAAAAAAAAAAAGAAAAAGCAGCTTTTTTTTTTCCCCCCCAAGCTAATGGCAAGTCCTGGAGATAAGTATTGAGAATATTTGAAACAAAGTACTCACATTTAAATACATGAAAGAAGCTACAGTATTTCTTACAGATTCATCTCCTCATCCTCTGTCATTGGGTAGAGGAGAGAAGTGTTGAGGTCAAGCTCATTGAAGGAAATTTGCCATCATTCCTTTGCACACTCATTGATTTCAGAATGTTTCAATGAGGGCTGAAACGTCCCCATTCAAATGCCATGCTTGACCTTGAAAAGGAATGATGGGCATTACTAGTTCTGCCGTGCATTTCCGCCCACATATTACCATCTCTTGAAGGCAAATGCGTCTTCACTGGTGGTGGGGTGGTGATTGTCATTGCCTGCGCATGTGCAGTGCGAGATCAGACCGTGCAGGTGGGCGCCGGTGGCTTAGAAGAGAATCTCACAGACGATATACGAAAGACTGTGAGTTGAGGTGGAACGTGTGGCCAAGCAGAGGGCTTGTGCTTCATTCCCAACTTAAGAAAGCAGCGGGCTAGCTTTATTCAGGTGCAAAGCCACCCTAGAAATCATCTCTAAGGACTTTTAGTTTTCCAGACTATTTTAAGAAAGTCGGTGCCACCAATGCTTTTGATGGAACAGAGGTTGATATTTTGTGAAAAATGCGGTTATTCATGACTCTAGATAGAAAAGGATTCCAAATTTCAAATTGTGAATATGAAGAATTTTTTAGGAAAATTTTAATTTATTTCACGTATGTTTTTATGCATGTACAGAAGTAATATGTAATAAAGTACCATAAAATATATCTTTCAATAAGTACAAAGTGAAATTTTGTGGTAAGAAAACGTGTTATCTTTCAATTGACCATATGGATTTTTTTTTTATAGTTCTTAACAATAGACATTTTCCTTGATAGCATTTAAAATATATATAAACTCCTATCTTGAGCTTATGGAATCTTGATTAATGATTCAAAGGGGCTTTCCAAAAAACAGTAGATCCCTTTGTTTGGAGTCCTAGATTTATTTTGCATTCCAGGCAATATGTTATATTATATACACAATATGTTTTAAGATATATGTGTATATGTATCTGATATATTATTTATATAATATATACTATATATATTACATGTTATGTATAATATATATTTTATATATATAATCTAATGCAAGCATATGCCATTTTAGATACTAGCAATTCAAGTCACAAATATTAAAAGATTATCTCTCTGGAGCAATTCTCAAGGGCATGCGTTGAATTTACAAAACAACATTATAGTGTTCCGATTTCCCACATATATTTGATCTTGTAATTTTTGGTTTTTAGATTCTCTTACTGAGACACCTTGGAACATGGTCTGGATAATATTGCTCTAGCTTCTTTCATGTCACAGCGCTTTGATGTATTTTCTAATTTTCTACCCACTGTAGTATTTGACGTGATGACAGATCACATTCTTTGTTAATAGATTTATAGATGTATGCCATTTCCCTCAACAGCTGCTACAGATTGTCACGTAAGTTAGAAAGTTTACAAGATATATTTCTATTCCTCTGTTAGACCTAACTAAGCCTAAATACATGGTGGTTGTTTAATAAATCCCCATTGAATGGAAGCCACATGGTAGCTCCATTTCCACAATGCTCAAGAGAGGCAACCCAGCAACAGTATTGGGGGGGGAAGGGGTGCTCATTGCTGGGGCTGTTACACACACATCACACTATATATATGTCACTCTTCTAGATTTATCACTTCATTAAATCTGTGAAATATCATCCTTCTATCTAAAATAACTAGTAGAACAAGAATTCAAATTGAGGCCGTTTAAGTGCATATCTGATTCAGTTGTCTATTCCATTTATCTTTGCACAAAGGCAAAAATCTATTTTTTTTTTTTTACAAATTGTATTGATTGTCATTATCTTAATCTAGCATGATTTTCTTTTTCTTTTCTTAAAGATTTTATTTATTTATTTGAGAGAGAGAGTGCACGCGCACAAGCATGGGGGAGGGGCAGAGGGAGAGGGAGAAGCAGATTCCCTGCTGAGCAGAAAGCAGAACTGGGACTGAGGACTCCATACCAGGACCCTGGGATCAGGACCAGAGCTGAAGGCAGACACTTAACAGACAGCCATCCAGGCGCCCCAATCTAGCATGATTTTCATATTGCCAAAATATTCTGAATCATGTAGGATATTTATTTTCTTTTGACATTGTCGTTAAGCTATTGCTTCATATATAAAGCAATAAGAAGTGTATCTCAAGGGGTACCTGGATGGCACAGTCGATTGAGTGGCCAACCCTTGATTTCGGCTCAGGACATGATTGGCCGACTCTTGGTTTCGGCTCAGGTCATGAACTCAGGGTCCTGGGATCAGAGTCCCTGTGGGGCTCCCAGCTCAGCAGGGAGTCTGCTTGTCTCCATCTCTCTTTGCCCCTACCCCTGCTCTCTCTCTCGCTCTCTCCTAAATGGATAAATTTTCAAAAAGAAAAAAAAAAGTATATCTGAAGAAGTAAGTTGAAGTATCATCATCCTCTAGTGAACTCTTTTAACCACGTGTGTATTTCCCTTGGGCCCAAATTTCCAGACAGTGAAACCTGTCTGTGGTTTATTCTTATAGCAGTTACCATAGACTCACTCAAATGCCTGCTTCATGCATGTTGAACAACGAAATACAAATCTGACAGATTTATCAGAGAACCGGGAGGAGAGAAGTGAATACTTAAAAAGAAAACTTTGTTTGCATAAGATGATGTCTGCCGCATGTTCTCTAGCATCAAATTAAATCTGCCAGGTTCAGGGTAGGATGGAAGGGACTAGACATGTTTTATATGAGGAGATAGTCACCTCTTTAAAGTACTTTTAAAACGTTCCATAAGTATCAAAAAATTCCACAGAAAATACAAAATTATAAGTGATTTACTTTTTGCTATTAGAAAAAGGTACATTTAGGTCAACAGAAAAAGTATTAGTCTTTTTCTCCCTCAAATCATAGTTTATTCACCATATAAAGTATTTGTTTTATTCACAGTGGCTCAGTAAGATATTCAAGTTATCAGCTATTTCTCCAGAAAACAGGGAGTGGAGTAGATTGAATATAAACAAGAAGGAAAAATACACAGTCAGTGAAGCCCTCAACTTTGAAGGCCCTGGGGTCTCACTTCCTCTCTCTCTTCTTCTTTCCCTCCCTCCCTCTCCCTGGGTATTTCTATTCCCCACCTTTCATTCAGGACTGCTCATTATTCTTTTTTAAATGACAAGGGCCATTCCAGCCTTATTAAGTGGAAACTTGACCGAGAGCAATGAAAAGGTCACCTGTAATTCAGGCTACAAGTGATAAAAATTTAGGGTTTAAGATCAACAGAGACTGGGAGGGAAATTGAAAAAATAGAGATAAAGATTTATAGACATGAGGCTATTCAAAAAAAGACCAAGCGCTGCCAGTTGCTGAGAAATCAAATTGATGGCCAGAAAATAAGATCAGATTAAGAAATATGAGGTTAGTGGGGCCTCCTGAGGCGCAGGCAAGGGACACTGAAATATATTTTTAGCCGATTATGAAGGGTCTGGGAATGGATAGCTCTAAAATCCTTTTACACTACATCACAATGTGTCACATATTCCTTGAGAAACTCAACTACCAAACATCCCAGACAACATGAGTGCCTCTTGTTGAAGTGAGAAAAACTTTGAAAGTGACATGAAATGCTAAATTGGCTTTCAAGATTCAGGGAAGTATTTTATAAGTAGGCATAAACCCTGATTTTCTTCAGCATAAGAAGCTCATATCTACGGACAAGTACCTGTTACCTATGAAAGGTAACGAAGTATATTAAAAAAAAAAAAAGGTTTAAGATAGTTCTGAGCCCTTAGAATGAACACAGACATGCATTTTTATTTATAACTATTTAAGGTCTCTCTTCTTTAGTGTATCTTTCCTTAGTTGTAATTTACCAGGGAGAGGTGCTTAGAAGTTAATCAAAAGTAAACAAGTCCAGGAGGTGTATATATTGAAAAGTCTTTTATGAAGGGGAGCAGAGAAGAATTTTTTTAAGAGTTGGAACAAAGTAGAATTATTGAAGTAAGTGTTAGAGGAAAGAAACTAATTCATCCTACGAGCAATAAGGTACTGGATAAATTAAGGCAACAACAAATTTCAATCCAGTTGCTTGAAATTCCCCTTTGACTTCAAATATCCTTTCTCTCAGATTTGATTTAGGTACATGATTGCCCATAACTAACAGTGGAATTTGAATTTCCCAAGGTCCCTTGCATCTAGACATGGGATCAAGGCTAAGTTCCGATCAATGGGGCAGAAGCAGAAATAATGGGCACAACCTCAAGAATCAGTCTTTAAAAGAGATGATTTGCTCATTCTTTCCCCTGTCTTATCTTCGATAGCATCTTCATCCCTTCCAGACTTTGGCCCCTGCCAATCGACCCTTACATCATGCTCCAGCTCCCATGGGGGCTACAGCTGCTCTCCGGTTCCATCAGTTATCTTCCTTCCTTAGTCCCTTTGGCTCTCGGGGTGATACATCTCACCATTTCAAGATGATCTGGGTACCTCAGCGTTAACTTCTTTGTCACAGCTCGGCATTAAAATATCTCAGTTTGAGCCATCCTCTTCCTGCAGAGACCCTGACTGACACAAATAAAACCTGCTTCATAAGTTTTTTTGGTAAGGTTTAAATAAGTTAATATACATGAAATGTGTGGAAGCATGCCTCGTTTATAGTAAACCTTCAACAAATGTTAGGAATTTCTCCATGTGAAACCTGTAAACAGTAAACAATAATGCATCCCTCATGAGGATCTTCTGTGGACTAAAGAGGTAATACCTATAAAGTGCTATTCAAAGAGTCTTGCATGTAGTTGGCACTGCTTGCTATTACTCTGACTGAAGGGTTTAACTGATTACGTGTATACAGGTTAGTTTGTGTGAGTTTTGGCAAGATGAGAAATTCAAAGCAGAAGAGTGAGGGGAAGAAAGTGTTTGTTTCACCAAGCATATATATGTTGGTTTCCGTAACTAGGAGGTGAATGGCAATTAAATCAAGTGGACTTGGTTTTGCTCCCAGGTGGGTGCCTGAGAAATTGCTGGTGTGGGAGGCAGTGAAATGACTAACTCTGCTCACCATTTGCAGTGGTGGCAGGAATGAGGGAGGGCACACAAAGGAGACCACAAAGTGACCCTTGATCTAAGTGCAGGGAAGGTAGATTGCCAAACTCACCCGAAGTATCTGAAAGCGATTGCAAGGGAGGGGACATTAGAGTTTGAAATAGTCTTCCTTGGAAGGTAGAGTCGATTTCATAGAAGGTCCATACTCATGTGATACAAAGGCAGTTGCTGGGTCCCAACGCAGAGCAGCAGGCCAGCCGCTGAGGTTCCCCGTGCATGCAGGCAACATGACTCCCTGGAACTGAAGACACCAGAACTGAATCTCAGTGGCAAGAATGGGAAACAGAGAAGGCAAAATAAAAGCCAAGGAGGGAAGCCTAGGAGAACAGTCCGTCACTCTCATAACTATGTCCCAGCAGCAAGGAATTGTCTCTGACATCCAGATTTTGAGAGGCTCTGGAATTCACTTCTCTGAAGATGAGAAGTATGAAAGGCACAGCCCAGTTTGGTCTTAAGGCAGAAGCTCTTATGGGTTGAATCATGTCCTTCAAAATTTTATATATTGAAATCCTATCCATACCCCCCAGGATCTCACAATGTGACAAGAATGTGATAAGGTCTTTACAGAGGTAAGCAAGTTGAAATGAAATCAAGTTGAAATTAGGGTGGACCGTACATCATCCAATATGACTGGTGTCCTGATAAAAAGGGGAAAGTGCAGAGAGACGCACGTGCAGGGAGAACGCTGTGTGAAGAGGAAGGCAGAGATCGGAGTGTGATTCCTATAAGCCAAGGAACATGAACGATTGACAGCAAACCAGCAAGTAAAGCAAAAGGCTTGGAGAAAATTCTTCCTCACAGCCCTCAGAAAGAAATAACTGCTGACACCTTGATCTTGCCCTTCTCATCTCCAGAACCATGAGCAATAGATTTCTGTTATTTAAGGCATGAAGTTCATGTTACCTCGTTTTGACAGCCCTAGCAAACTAATACAGAAGCTAAAAATAAGCTCCATATATTTGTCAAGAATGTTTTAAATTTAAAAAAATGAATATTTTCAATAAAAGTGGTCAAAACAGGGTGCCTGGGTGGCTCAGTCGTTAAGCGTCTGCCTTCGGCTCAGGTCATGATCCCGGGGTCCTGGGATCGAGGCCCGCATCGGGCTCCCTGCTCCGCGGGAAGCCTGCTTCTCCCTCTCCCACTCCCCCGGCTTGTGTTCCCTCTCTCACTATCTCTCTCTCTGTCAAATAAATAAATTAAAAAAAAATAAAAAATAAAAAAAATAAAAATAAATAAAAAAAAATAAAAGTGGTCAAAACAAAACAGAGTCCCTCATATTATCATACACCTAAGGAGGAAATCTATAAGATCAGGCAAATGAAAAGTCCAGGAATGTGCAGTTCCCAAGAACATCTTGATTCAGTCAGTTAAATAATGCTATGGGGAATGTGCAGCTCTTTCAGTCTGGCTTGCTTCCCTGGCAAGCTTTGAAGAAATGAGAGAGGAGATGGGACCTCACCAGTCCAGACTTCAGAGAGTTCCGGCTAGCAAGGGAAGTTAAATAGCCTCTCTTTTGCAGGACTCATAGCGACATTCATTGTATTTCCCATATTATCCTGCATTATTTAACTATTGCCCATTACTTTACTTGCATTGGGAAGTTAAATAGCCTCTCTTTTCCAAGACTCATATCAACATACATTGTATTTCCCATATTATCCTGCATTATTTAACTATTGCCCATTACTTTACTTGCATTAGACACTTGGAAAATTACTTAACCAAAGAGGTAAATGGATGAAAATGTGTGGAAAAATTAATATTTATTAAGTGTGATTTCACTATTTACTATATTATCTGCTGTGATGGAGACAGATATGGATAGTTTTATTTGAGAATGAAAATTAAGAAGCATAAGAAATAAAAGAATAACAGGTCAGGTATGAATATGAATTATTTTCTTTGCTTAAGTTGTTACCATATTCTTAGAAGTATCTCCCTCAACAAGAGGATGCTTTCACCATGGAAAGCCTCTTATCAGAGGTTGAGAAGCCTAGGTCCAGCCACTGAGCCATTGGAAAAAGAATTTAACTTTTTTATCACCTACTCACACTACTCATCTTCAAGAAAGAAAAAAAAAAGGCAGTTTCATGGTCTGATCTTAATATGCTAAGATTTCTATAATTTAAGTAGTAGAGGACCCCAAGGGCTTGACACAGCCATACTTTTGTAGTGCTTAGGTGAGCTTTCTTTTTTTCAAATAATTTCCTTATTTAAATTAAATAAAAAATTATTCATTTTTAAAATAGTATCTTGATCACAAGAGTCTTGCATCCTCCTTGCTGAACATTTTTAAGGCAGCAGTTATGGAAAAGTTAAATTGTTGACATTACTATGATTCAGAGATAACTACTATGAATAGTTTCGTGTATTCTATCCAAGTTGCTTTTTAAGAACATATCTGTGTGGGGCACCTGGGTGGCTCAGTTGGTTGAGTGTCTGACTCTTGATTTCGACTCAGGTCATGATCTCAAGGTCGTGAGATGGAACCTCGCGTTGTAAGATTCTCTCAGAGACTCTCTGAGAGATTTTCTCTGCCCCCCTCCCCCACAGGAGCATGCTGTCTCTCTCTCTCTAAAAAACAAACAATAACAACAAAAAGAACATATCTGTGCCATTTAGGGAGTGGTTCGGTTTATTCTTTAACCCTTGTCTTAGCATCTGTTTGTATGTCTTTTATTTAAAAGTTGCAGCAGACATGTTTGTAAGGAAGCAGGGAATTAATAATATATACATAAGAAGAATTCAGTTGAAAAATATATTTTGCAACTACTTTATCAGATTCAATCAAATGTACAAGTCACCTTCCTCTAAATTAGAGAGTTGCTTATCTAATGTAGTCCCATAAGAAATTTATTCATATGAATTAAATTATTTATTTCCAAAGGTCTTACGGGTAAAAAAGTAACATACCTTATCAGTCACACAAAGATAATGGGGAACAGATCAGGGGAGTATACTTACAAAGAAACATCGTAATCTTCAAACAGAAGTGACCACAGAGAAGCCAAGCCGACGTGCATCCATGCACTCTGCACAAAGACAAGCAGATAGAACTGATACACATTTCAAAAGCACCTGATAAAATGAATGGCTGATGACGCTACACAGTAACTTCTCCTGGCCAATGCATACTCTCTTAGATGAATAGCAATATAGCCCTTTGAATATGACACATCTATCCATTTATGAAAGGAACATAGCTGCAATATAGATTAATTTTTTAAAGATTTTATTCATTTGAGAGACACTGAATGAGAGAGAGAGAGCATGAACCCACGGGTGGAGGGGCAGAGGGAGAGGGAGAAGCAGACTCCAGCTGAGCAGGGAGCCTGACGTGGGATGGGGGGACCTCGATCCTGGAACTCCAAGATCATGACCTGAGCCAAAGGCAGACCCTTAACTGATTGAGCCACTCAGGTGCCCCTAGATTAATTTTTTATTGCAAAGAATATTATGTTCCTGTTTCTGTATTTGAAGGCAGAGACTAAATGATACTTCCTTCGAAGGGCACCTACACACACACCCACCTACCCACCCCCCTCAGGGATTGCTGAAACACAAAAGACAATTGCAATTTAATGTAAGTTATTGGGGGAAATTATGTAGGTAATCCTAGACTCCCATGGAAAATCATTTATATGCAGAAACCATTCATCAATATGGACAATCTATAACAGCTAATTCCTACTCTGATTACTTTTCAACACATAATAGTTTATTTATATGTTCTACTCAGCCACCTGCTGGAATCTGCACTGTACTTGTAGACATCCAAAGGAAAAATGTTCAGTGGCCACTCACTATTCCTATAAGGAAATTATGTTCTGATGACAAAGCAATATATCATTGGCATTCTTCCTATCAAAGGAATCCATCTGAAACTTGCATCCATTCATAATCAAAAAGCAACTTGAATGGCCAAAGGGATGTGTACTGAAACACACCAGTGTCCCTTCAAGTGAATAAGAATGGCAAGTTAAGGGGAAATAGCAGCTTCTAGGATAGTACTTACAGGAAGTGGATTAAAATTTCAATAAAAGCGATACATGCATGTGTTCTTCTTACAGGAAAGAAAATTTAAAGACAGAAATTGTCCATCAGGCTCGAGTAAAGCAGTCTGGCATTTGTCTATAAGAACTAGGATGTTTCAAGGTTTTTTTTTTTTTTTTTTAAAGATTTTATTTATTTTGACACAGAGAGAGAGAGAGAGCACAAGCCGGGGGAGCAGGAGAAGGAAAGGGAGAAGCAGGCTCCCCGCTGAGCAGGGAGCCCGATGCGGGGCTCGATCCCAGGACTCTGGGATCATGACCTGAGCCGAAGGCAGATGCTTAACTATCTGAGCCACCCAGGCACCCCTCAAGGTTTTAAGATGAAGAAAAACATTTCATTGTTCGCTAAACAAACTGCATCGCTTCCAGAATCCAGTGTGTGCTCCAAATTGTCCCATATGTTTCAGAGAGAAGGAGAGCCACCCAAGTTCTCTTAGGCCATAGAATTATCTCAGGACCCAAGAAAGTATTGTATTTTTATTAATTCATTGTATAAAGAATGGGGAATATGGATTCAAAAGTGAGCAGGTAACTGTAGTATTTGTCCATTTTAACCTGAATTTTTAAACAAAAATCAAACTTTTTACTGCTACACAACATGGATAATGAACAGAGCACTACAGAACACTTGGCATTCCCTCTTCATTCCATAGCGCCCAGCCCATCAGAGTGGATCAAAAGACTTACCATCTAAAGATCAGAATTTCAAAAGAAACATCATATCCAAGAATGCTCCGGAAATAAAACAGTGATATTGAGTGAGTGGCTTGTTTCTGAGTGAGAGGTATAAGAAACAGAGGTGGAAAACTTATCTTTAAATTATGTTTAACAGTTATTAAAGCAATTTCAAACTAATGACTTCACAGCATCCTCACAACTACGTCATGAGTTGGTGGGACAGGTATGGTCACCATTTCAAAAACAAGGGAACTAAGACTGTGAGGATAAGTGAAATAGCTAAGGCTCCTTTGTTTAAAATAGTAATACTGTGAGGGGCACCTGGGTGGCTCAGGCGATTGAGCAACCAACTCTTGATTTCAGCTCAGGTAATGATCTCAAGGTCTTGAGATTGAGCCTGAGGTAGCGCTCCATGCTCAGGACAGAGTCTGCTTGTCTCCCTGCTCTCTCTTTCTCTCTCTCTCTCTCTCTCCCTCAAATAAATAAATAAATAAAATCTTTAAAATAAATAGTAATACTGTAACACCAACCAAGATTCTCTTGAGTGTTTGTATTATGTATTTTTATATATAATTATACAAACAGCCATGAATCCTCCATCTCTACCTCTTTTAAATGAAATAACCCAGGTTGTATTATATTGGTATACAAACAGTTTCTTTCTTTTTTTTTTAAAGATTTTATTTATTTATTTGACAGAGAGAGAGAGAGAGACAGCAAGAGAGGAAACACAAGCAGGGGGAGTGGGAGAGGGAGAAGCAGGCTCCCTGCAGAGAAGGGAGCCCGATGTGGGGCTTGATTGCATGACCCTGGCACCATGACCTGAGCCGAAGGCAGACGCTTAATGACTGAGCCACCCAGGCACCCCACAAACATTTTCTATTAAAATTCAGAATATATTATTCCTCTGTTTTCCAGTGTATCCCATTAGTGATCACAAAGTGTAGTGCAAATTGATTACTTATACATTTATTAGAGACATGCCTTGTTTCTCTGGAAATTTTTTATAATCTTTTGTTTTTTCTTATCTTTGCACTCTGAGAGTTCAGGTTTTATCAATATGTGGGATTTTCTTTATTTATCCAACAGGCCCCTGGAGGACCGTATAATCTAAAGATTTTAGTTCTTCTTCAAGTAGGAACAATTAATTCATTTATTTCTCAGACAATATTCCCCTGAATTTTTTCTGATATTTTTATTAGCTGGATATTCTGCTTCCTGTATTAATGTTCTTTTGTTAAATTTTTTTATTAACATATAATTTGTTATTTGTTTAAGGGGTACAGGTCTGTAATTCATCAGTTTTACACAATTCACAGTGCTCACCATAGCACATACCCTCCCCAGTGTCCATCACAAAGCCGCCCCATCCCTCCCACCCCCCACCACTCCAGCAACCCTCAGTTTGTTTCCTGAGATTAAGAGTCTCTTATGGTTTGTCTCCCTCTCTAGTTTCATCTTGTTTCATTTTTTCCTCCCTTCCCCTATGATCCTCTGTCTTGTTTCTCAAATTCTTCATATCACTGAGATCATATGATACTTGTCTTTCTCTGATTGACTTACTTCGCTTAGCATAATACCCTCTAGTTCCATCAACATCGTTGCAAATGGCAAGATTTCGGGTTTTTTGATGGCTGCATAATATTCCAGTGTGTGTGTGTGTGTGTGTGTGTGTGTGTGTGTGTGTGTGTGTGTGTACATACATATATACATATATATATATGTATATACACACCACATCTTCTTTATCCATTCATCTGTTGATGGACATCTTGGCTCTTTCCAGAGTTTGGCTATTGTGGACATTGCTGCTATAAATGTTGGGGTGCACGTACCCCTTCGGATCACTACATTTGTATCTTTGGGGTAAATACCCAGTAGTGCAAATGCTGGGTCATACGGTAACTCTATTTTCAACTTTTTGAGGAACCTCCATACTGTTTTCCAGAGTGGCTGCACCAGCTTGCATTCTCACCAACAGTGTAGGAGGGTTCCCCTTTCTCCGCATCCCCGCCAACATCTGTCATTTCCTGACTTGTTAACTTCAGCCATTCTGACTGGTGTGAGGTGGTATCTCATTGAGGTTTTGATTTGGATTTCCCTGATACTGAGTGCTGTTGAGCACTTTTTCATGTGTCTGTTGGCCATTTGGATGTCTTCTTTGGAAAAATGTCTGTTCATGTCTTCTGCCCATTTCTTGATTGGATTCTTTGTTCTTTGGGTGTTGAGATTGATAAGTTCTTTATAGATTTTGGATACTAACCCTTTATCTGATATGTCATTTGCAAATATCTTCTCCCATTCTGTCAGTTGTCTTTGGTTTTGTTGACTGTTTCTTTTGCTGTGCAAAAGCTTTTTATCTTGATGAAGTCCCAATAGTTCATTTTTGCCCTTGCTTCGCTTGCCTTTGGCAATGTTTCTAGGAAGAAGTTGCTGTGGCTGAGGTCGAAGAGGTTGCTGCCTGTGTTCTCCTCTAGGATTTTGATGGATTCCTGTCTCACATTCAGGTCTTTCATCCATTTTGAGTTTATTTGTGTGTGTGGTGTAAGGAAATGGTCCAGTTTCATTCTTCTGCATGTGGCTGTCCAATTTTCCCAACACCATTTGTTGAAGAGACTGTCTTTTTTCCATTGGACATTCGTTCCTGCTTTGTCGAAGATTAGTTGACCGTAGAGTTGAGGGTCCATTTCTGGGCTCTCCATTCTGTTCCATTGATCTATGTGTCTGTTTTTGTGCCAGTACCATACTGTCTTGGTGATGACAGCTTTGTAATAGAGCTGGAAGTCCGGAATTGTGATGCCACCAGCTTTGCTTTTCTTTTTCAACATTCCTCTGGCTATTCGGGGTCTTTTCTGGTTCCATACAAATTTTAGGATTCTTTGTCCCATTTCTTTGAAAAAAGTGGATGGTATTTTGATGGGGATTGCATTGAATGTGTAGATTGCTCTAGGTAGCACTGACATTTTCACAGTATTTGTTCTTTCAATTCATGAGCATGGAACGTTTTTCCATTTCTTTGTGTCTTCCTCAATTTCTTTCATGAGTATTTTATAGTTTTCTGAGTACAGATCCTTTGCCTCTTTGGTTAGATTTATTCCTAGGTATCTTATGGTTTTGGGTGCAATTGTAAATGGGATCAACTCCTTAATTTCTTTTTCTTCTGTCTTGTTGTTGGTATATAGAAATACCACTGATTTCTGTGCATTGATTTTATATCCTGCCACTTTACTGAATTCCTGTATGAGTTCTAGCAGTTTTGGGGTGGAGTCTTTTGGGTTTTCCACATAAAGTATCATATCATCTGGAAAAAGTGAGAGTTTCACTTCTCTGCCAATTCAGATGCCGTTTATTTCCTTTTGTTGTCTGATTGCTGTGGCTAGACTTCTAGTATTATGTTGAACAGCAGTGGTGATAGTGGACATCCCTGCCATGTTCCTGACCTTAGGGGAAAAGCTCTCAGTTTTTCCCCATTGAGAATGATATTCACTGTGGGTTTTTCATAGATAGCTTTTATGATATTAAGGTATGTACCCTCTATCCCTACATTGTGAAGAGTTTTAATCAAGAAAGGATGCTGTACTTTGTCAAATGCTCTTTCTGCATCTACTGAGAGGATCATATGGTTCTTGTTCTTTCTTTTATTAATGTATTGTATCACATTGATTGATTTGCAGATGTTGAACCAAACTTGCAGCCCAGGGATAAATCCCACTTGGTCATGGTGAATAATCCTTTTAATGTACTTTTGGATCCTATTGGTTAGTATTTTGGTGAGAATTTTTGCATCCATGTTCATCAGGGATATTGGTCTGTAATTCTCCTTTTTGATGGGGTCTTTGTCTGGTTTTGGGATCAAGGTAATGCTGGCCTTATAAAATGAGTTTGGAAATTTTCCTTCCATTTCTATTTTTTGGAACAGTTTCAGAAGAATAGGTACTAATTCTTCTTTAAATGTTTGGCAGAATTCCCCTGGGAAGCCTTGGCTCCCAGAAACAAGGCTCTTGATGTTGAGAGATTTTTGATGACTGCTTCAATTTCCTTAGTCGTTATGAGTCTGTTCAGGCTTTCTATTATTTCTGGTTCAGGTTTGGTAGTTTATACATCTCTAGAAATGCATCCATTTCTTCCACATTACCTATTTGCTCATAATCCACATTATCTAATTTGCTCATAATATGCATAATATAATTGTTTGTATTTCTTTGGTGTTGGTTGTGATCTCTCCTCTTTCATTCATATTTTTGTTCATTTGTGTCCTTTCTCTTCTTTTTGATAAGTCTGGCCAGGGGTTTATAAATAATATTAATTCTTTCAAAGAACCAGCTCCTGGTTTCATTGATCTGTTCTACTGTTCTTTTGGTTTCTATTTCATTGATTTCTGCTCTGATCTTTATTATTTCCCTTCTCCCGCTGGGTTTAGGCTTTATTTATGTTCTTTCTCCAGCTCCTTTTGGTGTAGGGTTAAGTTGTATATTTGAGACCTTTCTTGTTTCTTGAGAAAGGCTTGTATTGCTATATATTTTCCTCTTAGGACTGCCTTTGCTGTATCGCAAAGATTTTGAACAGTTGTGTTTTCATTTTCATTTGTTTCCATGAATTTTTAAAATTCTTCTTTATTTCCTGGTTGACCCATTCATTCTTTAGTAGGATGCTCTTTAGCCTCCATGTATTTGAGTTCTTTCTGACTCTCCTCTTGTGATTGAGTTCTAGTTTTAAAGCATTGTGATCTGAAAATATGCAGGGAATGATCCCAAATTTTTGGTGCAGGTTGAGAACTGATTTGTGACCTAGGATGTGGTCTATTCTGGAGAATGTTCGATGGGCACTAGAGAAGAATATGTATTCTGTTCCTTTAGGATGGAATGTTCTGAATATATCTCTGAAGTCCATCTGGTCCAGTGTGTCATTTAAAGCCCCTATTTCCTTGTTGATCTTTTGCTTAGATGATCTGTCCATTTCAGTGAGGGGGGTGTTAAAGTCCCCTAATATTATTTTATTGTTGTCAATGTGTTTCTTTGATTTTGTTATTAATTGGCTTATAAAATTGGCTGCTCCCATGTTAGGGGCATAGATATTTACAATTGTTAGATCTTCTTGTTGCATAGATACTTTAAGTATGATATAGTGTCCTTCCTCATCTCTTATTATAGTCTTTGGTTTAAAATCTAATTTGTCTGATATAAGGATTGCCACCCCAGCTTTCTTTTGGTGTCCATTAGCATGGTAAATTGTTTTCCACCCCCTCACTTTCAATCTGGAGGTGTCTTTGGGTCTAAAATGAGTCTTTGCAGACAGCATATCGATGAGTCTTGTTTTTTTTTTTTATCCAATCTGATACCCTGTGTCTTCTGATTAGGGCATTTAGCCCATTTACATTCAGGGTAACTATTGAGAGATATGAATTTACTGCCATTGTATTGCCTGTAAGGTGACTGTTACTGCATATTTTCTCTGTTCCATTCTGGTCCATGTTATTTTTAGGCTCTCTCTTTGCTTAGAGAACCCCTTTCAGTATTTCTTGTACGGCTGGTTTGGTGTTCACAAATTCTTTTAGTTTTTGTTTGTCCTGGAAGATTTTTATCTCTCCTTCTATTTTCAATGACAGCCTAGGGGGATAAGGTATTCCTGGCTGCATATTTTTCTCATTTAGTGCTCTGAATATGTCATTCCAGTCCTTTCTGGCCTGCCAGGTCTCTGGGGAGAGGTCTGCTGCCAATCTAATGTTTCTACTGTTGTAGGTTACAGACCTCTTGTCCCGAGCTGCTTTCAGAATTTTCTCTTTGTCTCTGAGACTTGTGAGTTTTACTATTAGATGTTGAAGTGTTGACCTATTTTTATTGATTTTAAGGTGGGTTCTCTGTGCCTGGTTTTGATGCCTGTTTCCTTCCCCAAATTAGGGAAGTTCTCTGCTATAATTTGCTCCAATATACCTTCTGCCCCCTCTCTTTCTTCTTCTTCTGGGATCCCAATTATTCTAATATTGTTTCGTCTTATGGTATCACTTATCTCTCGAATTCTCCCTTCATGATCCAGTAGTTATCTCTCTTTTTCTCAGCTTCTTTATTCTCCATCATTTGGTCTTCTATATCACTAATTCTGTCTTCTGCCTCATTTATCCTAGCAGTTAGAGCCTCCATTTTTTATTGCACCTCATCAATAGTCTTTTTTATTTCGACTTGGTTAGATTTTAATTCTTTTATTTCTCCAGAAAGGGATTCTCTAGTATCTTCTATGATTTTTTCAAGCCCAGCTAGTATCTTTGTAATCGTCATTCTGAACTCTAGTTCTGACATCTTACTAATGTCCATATTGATTAGGTCTCTGGCAGTTAGTACTGCCTCTTGTTCTTTTTTTTGAGGTGAGTTTTTCCATCTTGTCATTTTGTCCAGAGGAGAATAGATGAATAAGAGAACAAAATGTTAAAAGGGTAACAACGACCCCAGAAAAATATACACTGAACAAATCAGAAGAGACCCGAAACCGGGGGGAAAAGGGAGAAAAAAAAAAAAAGAATATGATCAGGCTGGTGAATAGAACAGAGCCACACACTAGATTTTGGGTATATTTTGTTCTGTTAGAAGAAATTGCCTCCCAAAATTTTAAAGAAAGAAAACATATATATATTAAAAAATAAGGGTAAGTGCGAAGAAGGGATGGAATATGACTGTAAAGATGAAAATTAAAAAAGATTTTAAAAAAGGAATTGTTAAGAAGTTAGTTGAAAAAAAATGAAAAAATTTAAAAAAAAAGAATGTGATCAGGTGGGAGACTAGGACAACATCTTACACTGGACTTAGGGTATATTTGGTCTATTAAAAGAAACTATGTCCCAAAATTTTAAAGAAAGAAAAACTTATATATATACAAAAAAATAAGGTTAAATACAATGAAGGGGTAGGCTATGACTGTAAAAATGAAAATTAAAAAAGATTTTATTTTATTTTTTTAATTTTTTTAAAGATTATTTATTTGAGAGAGAGAGCATGAGAGAGGGGAAGGTCAAGGGAGAAGCAGACTCCCTGCTGAGCAGGGAGCCCGATATGGGACTCGATCCTGGGACTCCAGGATCATGACCTGAGCTGAAGGCAGTCGCCTAACCAACTGAGCCACCCAGGCGCCCTAAAAAAGATTTTAAATAGGAATTGATAAATTAAGATGTTGGTTATGAAAGGAAAGAAGAAAAATTCAACTAAAAAAATAGAAAAAGTGGGGCACCTGGGTGGCTCAGTCCTTAAGCGTCTGCCTTTGCTCAGGTCATGATCTCAGGGTCCTGGGATCAAGCACCGCATTGGGCCCCCTACTCAGCAGGAGGTCTGCTTCTCTCTCTCCCACTCCCCCTGCTTGTGTCTCTCTCTCTGTCAAATAAATAAATAAAATCTTAAAAAAAAATAGGAAAAGAAAAAAATAAAGAAAACTTAAAAAATTAAATTTGAAAGACTAAAGAATCATGAGAAAAAGCCATGAATTCTATGTGCTATATTCCCCGAGCACTGGAGTTTTGCAGTTCTCATTGATCAGTAAACTTGGTCTTGGCTGGATGTTCTTGCTGATCTTCTGGAGGAGGGGCCTGTTGCAGTGATTCTCAAATGTCTTTACCTGAGTCAGAATTGCCCCGCCCTTGCCGGGGGCTGGGCTAAGTAATCTGCTTGGGTTTGCTCTTGGTAGCTTTGGAGGATGAGAAAGAAAATGGCAGGCTCCCAATCTTTGGCCCCAGAGGAACTGAGAACTCATGGCCCCACTCCTCAGTGAGCCCCCAGAGAAAAAACAGTCAGTCACTCCTGTCTCCCCCATCTCTGGCTGCACTCCATGCTCACCCAGCCTGTGATTGAGTGTTCCTATTTCTGGCACATGACCCCATTTGGAGTCATAACCCAGCAGATTCCTGTGGTGCGCTCCCATGCCACTCCTCCTGCGGGAGGAAGGGGAGTCTCCCCGGATCTGCCACTTGTTGCGTCCCTGCTGGAGGAGCAGTGGCCTGACTGTGCCCTTGGATCACAGTTTATGGCAACCCCAAGCTGAGAGCCCACTCCTCGGCTCTGTCTTTGCAGCTGGATTTTCCACTCCGATACCTGGGAGCTCTGCCACACTCAGGCATCCCCGGTCTTTCTGTGACCCTGAGAGTCCTGAGACCACACTGTCCCAGTGAGGGTTCCACCCCCTGCTTAGCCACTGGAGTGACGTTCCTCAGTGGAGCAGACTTCTAAAAGTTCCAATTTTGTGCTCCGTGGCTCTATCACTTGCTGGTAGCCAGCTGAGGAGGCTCCCTCGCCCTGGGGTCTATCTTCCCAAATATTGCCTCGGACTCACTTCTCCTCATGTCCTCCCTTCCATAAAGTGGTCGCTTTTCTGTTCATAGAATTGCTGCTATTCTTTTCTTCGGTCTCCTGTTGAGTTTGTAGGTGTTCAGAATGGTTTGATAACTATCTAGCTGAATTCCTGGGACCAGATGAAATTTAGGTCTCCTACTCCTCTGCCATCTTGCTCCTCCCCTCTGTATTAATCTTCTTTAACTAAGAGTTTATCCCCTTTTTATCAGTGTTTGCATTCTGCATTCTGCCAGCTTTTTTCCTCTCTCCACCCCCCAATCTGTGTGTGTGTGTTTTAATTTCAAAGGACTCTTTCTTGGTCCCTGAATGTTACCTTGTTACATTTTGATAGCATTTGATTCTTATCTTATAAATTTGTCTGTGTCTATGAGTTAGAATTTTTCTTTTTTCTTTTTTTTTTTTTTTTAAAGATTTTATTTATTTATTTGAGAGAGAGAGAATGAGAGAGAGCAAGTACATGAGAGGGGGGAGGGTCAGAGGGAGAAGCAGACTCCCTGCTGAGCAGGGAGCCCGATGCGGGACTCGATCCAGGGACTCCAGGATCATGACCTGAGCCGAAGGCAGTCGCCCAACCAACTGAGCCACCCAGGCGCCCTGAGTTAGAATTTTTCAAATCTCTTCTATTTCCTGAATTACCTCTTAGATTTTTGGTCTTTTGGTCAACAGTTCTGGCTAGTCCATACTGTTGATTTTTCTCACTTGTCTAATTATACTTGACCATTCAGTTATATTTTAAGAATTAAAAATTGGGTTAATCTAAATAGCAGGTATGTATTTCCTCCACTCTTGTGTATATAAGTTGTTTCCCTAATTAGCTGCACACCAAAATTAAGAGTTTGGCTGGACATACTATAAAAATGGGTGTGGCCTCTCAACCATTATGCTTTGCTTCAGGTCTAAGTGATCATGATAGTATTTGGAAAGCCACAGACGCCAGAATATCGAGGGTTTTATTCGGTCACAAAAACCTCATCTACGGCCCTATTTTTCTTTTAAATTGGAGTTGAAACTTCAGTTAACATTACAAACAATTTTCAAGAGATAAACAAATGCCTACAGCTGTAATATTTACATGTCCCACGACTATAATTCTATAACTTAGGATATTGGTTGGTAAATATCTTAGAGATCAGTCATCCTTTCAAAACTCTCTACAGTTCAGTAATTCTCTACAACTTTGTGCGTAATAATTATGCTCTCAATAAAAAAAATGAGTGGACTTCAGAAATGTGTCAGTGTTCAGGTGGAGTTTTCTCAATTATATGTTAGTTTTATATTGAACTCTATATACTTGCATGAAGATTATTTCAGGAAGCTCAAGCTAGTGAGACTCATCACAAAGTAGCTCATCTCAAGACCATGATTGGTTCAGCACAATAGGTTAAAACCACAGACTGATATTTGGAAAGAGAGGATGATCTGTAGCCAAGAACAAAACTGAGACCTAGGAAGAAGACCATTGAAATATTGGGCACTTAATGGTACATGCACTTGAAAGAGAATTGTAGCACCTTCTGTGAAGGGACTCAAACCAGATACAATTGCCTAATGGGCTATGTACATTGGGAAGGATGTTGTATGACAAGTCATTAGAAGTGAGCTGAAGGAAGGTGACAGTGGTAGTGAGCCATGCAGAAAGAAGAGAGTGAATTGGGTTGTCTGCAAGCTACCTCCACAGGTGGCTAAATGAAGGTTGACTGGGGAATTGCAGTTTTGGTAACCTCCTTAGTCAAGCCTAAGATAGAGTATATTTTTTTCCCAAAATACTGGCATGAGTATTTCCGTTACTGACACGACTGTCTTCAGGGGAGACCACGTCAACATGGCATAGGGTCTGGAGTATTATGATGGGAAGGGGACAGGAGAGGCAACAAGCTTTTTCATGACTTAAAATGTCTGTAATAGCTACATGATTGTAGCTGCTATGTGGAGATGAATTAAAGACATTTCTGAAGAAAACAAATGTGAGGATTTGTCATAATGGAAGAACTGTCTCAAAATAGTAGTTTAAAAAGAGAGGATGTGAAGCTCATTTTTTATGAGACTTATGAGCCAAGTGTGTGCAAAAAGCTGGGTTTTTAACTTTACCCCTGTTTTATGAAGAAAAGAGTTTACTGAATTCATAGCACAGAGCAAACACATGCTAAAGTCAATGCAAAATGGTAAGTAAATTAAAAGGACAGCGTGAAAGAATCTTATTCAGAAGTGAAACCACAAGATAGGCTTTCATCATGAATCCAGACAACAGTCTTCACAGTCCAAATAGTCCAGTAATGGCCAGAGCACATGATCGCCAGAGATTAAGCGTGGAGTCCCAGCCGCCCTTTCTGAATGGCAATCACAGGACCCAGACGCCAGCCTTTGAAAGACCTTTTGCTAGCAGCAGGATCTGACTCACTGGCAGGCTTTTCAGATTGTTTCCCTGGCAGCTTTGAAGTTGCTTCTAAGTCAGTTATGTGATTAGACTCTTCAGGGAGCCTGAGTTTGCTTATCTTCCTCTATGCTCTATCTTTGGACAATGCAGCTTCTCACAAAGGCAGGTAACTGTGCAGTTCCCATCAGTTTGGGTCACCAGTTTTCTCAGAGTGAATATCTATTTTGTTAAGCTAACTAAATAATCACAGTCATTTTTCCTGAATGTACTTGCCTAAGCAAAAGTCCTGAGTGGCCAGAGAAAGTGGGTTTATAATGTTTTATTCTGGGTGCCTGGTTTTTCTTCCTTCCTGCTCCCCATTCCTATTTTAGAGTTTCCAAAGTTCCTTCTTCATCTTCTCTTATCCAAACTGACTGCTTCCTCTAAGATCCTTCTAAAAGTATGTTTATGGTGGAATTAGGAAAGAAACAGAAGTTCAGAAGAGAAGATAGAAGAAGATGAAGAATGGTCATTGGAAATGTCTTTCTAGTTTATATCATCATAGGTGTTTCACCAGTGCATAGAACTTGAAGATATGGTGTTAAAAAAAAAAAAAAAAAAGTTTGACTCATGTGAAATTAAGAAAATCACCAAGAAATAACCCTTCTCAGTAAGTATGTCAACTGGTAAAATAAGACCTCTAGGGGCTATGTTTTGCTTTCCACTTATACCCATATGTGGGAAATAGATGTGGTCATCTTTAGCAAGGCACTGATATGTTCTCTGTATCAAACAAGAACTTCATCTTCTTTCTACTTGTTAGAAGTATAAATGATAAAATTTGATTTATGCTGTAGGGACTAGGAAGGGAGATGCCAGAGCAACCTGAAAAAGACGGTCCAAGAGTTTGTGGAAGAGACAAAATTGCACTGGTCTCTGACTGAATATTTGACACCATATGTTTTTCCTATCCTGTTCTTGTAATGTTTCCTAGTCCATTTTCTGTAATCCATCGATAGTTTTCTTCCTTGCGATTATTTTGTGTGAATAGACATACATTATTCTAATTGTGTTGAGTGAAAGTATGTACATCTTATGTTAAAGAACCTAAAAACAATGCTGTATCATATATTTGGGATATAGGTTGTATGGCTTATTTTTTCCATTGTTACAAATTCAAAATAGTACACCAAGACTGAACATGATAAAACACCTACTTAAAGTTTCATGTTGATAACATGATTAATTTATCACTGCTTTTATTAGTAAAAATGTTCTCCGCTACCTCCAAAGTGGCTTTCTACATTTTAATGACAATGCATATTTGATTTATCCAAGTATGAGTCGCTGTGAAGTTGGAAATGAAATAATAATACCATGTCATCTCTCTTCAGCTCTCTCCACTGTGGCACCCTGTGGCTTATAGTTTTTTTCTGTATATTTTGCTTTCTCTTCTCATCTGGCAAGAGGTTCTGCCTAGTTAGAGGTTGCTCTCGCCGGGACTAGGGGGGAAGCAGGTGTGTTCAGCCTCAGGATGCTTCTCCTCAGCCAAGGGTACTGAGAAAATTACAAATGAGACAAGGCTTGATCTTCAGCCAAGGGAGATGGTGCTCATCAATCTTAACCATCAAGCCATCCACTGCTAGAGTTTTCAGCTAGGCCAGCTTGAAAGAAAGTTAAACAGATTTTTTTCCCTCTTTCCCCCCCCTCCCTTTATTATTTTTGCTCATATTTTAAGAAAAAGTAGGGAGAGAATGTAAATAATAGGTCCTTTATTCAACAAATCTACTCACTGACTCCCATAGTAAAGCTTTTAGCTTACTGAGAAAATTAAATGAGGGTTTTTTAGTGTATGAAATATAAAGTTTAACTTGTTTCTTTCAGAAAACCTTACCTTATCCGTTGGCTTGAGAGGAGATTGGGCAATTGTCCTCTTGGAAAAAAGAACAGGGTTCAGACACTGACCCAACATTTCAACATAGCATATTCTGGATTGACATTCAGAGACCTTAATATTTAAATACAAGATAGTAAATAAGAGCAGAAATTTTATGTTTTGGAAATATGGGAAAATAATGTTCTTTCATTTTTAAAATTCCATCTCATTTGGGTGGTGACAACTTCAGCAACCAATGTGTGAATAAAATCATGTTCATTTTCTTCCATTTCCACCCTACCCAATACGCTATTACCACTTTCCATCATAGAACTTCTTTATTTTTAAGGATAGTTACAGCGCCAAGTTGCTCAATTGCATCCAAGCCTTGATAAATAAGTAAAGAACTCAAATTGTCTTTGGTATTAATATCAAAAATTTATACATTGCTTTACTTTTTCATCTTTCACACACACCATGTCATTTGAACCTCATTTAGAGCACCTAGGGGAAAAGATTACCATCCGAGTCTCACGAATGTGGCAATACAGGTTGAGAGAGATTAGGTGACTTTCCCAAGGTAGTAAGTGGTCCTGCCAACATCTGATGCTTTGTAGATCCAAAGCCCGAGATCTCTAAGCAGTGTGTTCCAGTATTTTCATCTCCTCAGCTTTTAGGCTGCCTGGCGGAGTTTAGGTGCCACTAATCACCTAACTAGTTGCCTCCAGCTGGGAGGAGCCTCATTCTTTACAACTGTGGGTGGTACCCATATTGTTACTTTTTATATGCCCCATGCTAGGAATATAGCAAGAAAGTATTTTTACGGACTGTCAATGTTTCCTAGAAACATTTACCTACATAGTTTAAGTATTCTTCTAAATACATTCTAAGACTGAATTGTTAAATCTTATCATGTGGGCTCACCTAAAGTAAATTTCCTTCTTCAGACCACATACCAATTATCTCTTACTATTTTTCCAGAAGTGAACAGAGAAAATATATACCATATATATTATATAATATATATATTTGTCAGGGAAAGAGAGAGAGAGAGACTGAGAGATGTAGATACAGATGCAAACTGTGTTTGATGCTCTAAACCTGAATGTGTCAAATTAGCCACTTTCTTCTTAAGCTGAAGTTCAACATTTCTCTGGAGGCTATGACAATAAGTGCGGGTCATTCCCACTGAACAAAAGTAACCAAAAAAAAGATACTTTCAAATAATGTTTTGTCATTCACAATTTGCCAGGCGCTTTTATGTGTGTTTTTTTCTTTTGAGTTCTCACAACAATTTTGTGAATTAGCTCTCATTATCCCGGAGTTTCACACAAGAAAGTGTTTGTGAGACACAATTCCTCCTCCAATTACTTTAAGTTCAGGTCTCAGCCTAGACCTTCCTAGAAGTTCTGAGACGTGATCCTGACTTACTACGTCATTTCTGTCAGACTGATTGTTCCACTAATATTTGCCATTTGGTTGCCCTTGTAATAACCCATGAAATTCTCAAGATAGCTTTTGTTTTCTCTTTCTTTGACTGAGGAGTATCCTGAGAGTAAATGCGTCATCCAGGCCTCCCTAGATAGGGTCATGAGTTCCCTATCTCCCCAAACCTTCAGGGTCCTCATACCCACCTACGATAAATGGTTTTAAAATGCATTACAGTTACCAGCGTAAAGATAGCTTACCATCACCGAACCATGAAGAGACATAATTTCTACCATGGGAAGAAGATGGTCATTTTCATTACAGAAAGTCTTCATAATTGGCGTCTCTCTACTTGCCTTGATTTGCTGGTGGTTGCCCTTCATGTTAGAGGCTACTAAGCTCACAGCCACGGAGGAGGAACAGACAGCCCTGGATGTACTGTGAAGCCAGAAAATCACATGACCAGAACAGCTTCAGAACCCCAGACTGCTTTATCTGCTGCCGTGACATTCTGACTTTCAGCAAAAATAGTACCATAATTTACTACACAGCCCCAAAGTCACACGCAATCCCCATTTGCACATAAATGTTTCATATTAGAGAAACCCCTTCAGAGCCCCAGAGCTCACACAAGCTTCTTTCAAAATGACAGACGACCCTCTGCCCCCAGAGACAGATTTCACGGACTGCCTCAGTGTAAGTTTCAGACAGAGCATTCTGTGATGAATTTCATAACAACAGTTATTCTGCGGCTCACAAGCCTAATAGCCAGACAGCGGTGAGGAGCTTTGACATCAAATTCCTAGCCTTAGGTTCAGCAGTCCGGACAGCAGTCTAGTTGAATGTCTCATAGACATCTTCCCCGCCTTGGTGCTGGATAGGTGACAGATCATTAACTTCACAATTGCCAGGCTGACGAACATGGGAAACGATCATCTGAAGAGTGACTGAGCTTTGGAATAGCCTGTTTTTAATGTTAGTTAGGACTTTTAAGAGCAAATATTGTAACTGACCACGATACTAAAGACGGTTAACAGTGCTGACCTACAAACACCAACGGTCTCGAGTCAGTTCTCTAACCAAAATGTCTCTATTCCTGGGCAAAAGTCAAGAGCCTACAACTTTCATAAGTCTGTATGTTTCTTCAGCGCTCCCAGACCCAGTGTCAGATATGCATCCACTCCGAATTCCAGCAGACCCCAGGGAAGGGGGGACAATGCATCAGTGTTTACAAAGCCTTTTCCTGTTTTATCAGTCCGTCCGCTCATTCTTTTTCATTCAGTGATCAGTATTTATTCAGCATCTACGATATGTCAGTCAGTGTCTCGAGCACTGGCTAACGAGGGGCAAATAAGATAAAACCAAGTTCCAGTAGCAGTCATGAATTGGGAATCCGACAGTCTAGTGGAGTCATGGTGAGTGTGTGTGTGTGTGTGTGCACATAAAAGAGTGCTAGAAAATGATACTAATAGGCCAGATAATGCTGGACTTTATATACCATAGAAGAGAAATGTTTGGACTTTTCTAAGTTTGGAAGCTAATGAAGGGATTTGAGCAGAAGTATAATATTACATTGACTTTGCAGAAATATCCCTTTGGCCACACTGTGGCGAATGGGAAAGCATAGAGGCAGAAAAAGACCGTGGAGAAACCAAGGCAGCAGCGCTTGAGAAAGCTGAGGGTACTTAGAACTTGAGTGAGAGTGGCGGGGGTGACCTAAAGCTGACCAATTTTGAACCAATTTTGAACTTAGCCCTGAGAGGAGCAAATAAGGGGTTTGAGAAAACAATCGTGAAAGGCTCCTAAATTGTTGGTCTAAACTGCTGGATGGCTGGTGCCATTTATTAAGATTAGGAGAACAGGAAGGGGCAGTAGCCAAGAATTCTGTGTTAGATTCAGAATTATGGGCTGTCTTTTAGGTCTCTGGTGGAAGGATCACACTGGCAGGGAGAGGTTAGAAATGGTCTCATGATGGAACATTGATCCATCTGCCACATAGGTGATATTTAAAGGCAAGCGATTAGGTAAGATTACTGATGGAGTGAAAGACAGTAGAAGAGAGGTCCGAGGCCTGAACTTTGGAGCACTCCAACCAGGAGGAACAATGAAGAAGATGACACACCAGAGGAGACAGAACAAATGAAGCAGGAGGAGCGCCAGGATAGTGTTTCTTATTCATAGTCTTACCAGCCACAGGAATCACTGTGGCAAGAGCTCGGTTGTGTTACCTGCAGGATGGAGTTACCATGGTTCATCTAGTCAAAGATGGTCTTTCTTGTGCATGTTTTACATCTCCGAAATCAGATTCATCTTATAATTGATGGCAGCTCAGTACTGTGTCACAGTTTAATTGGCAGATCTTATCCTTAGTGTCAGTAAATAGAATAATGCATCTTGCAATTAACTGATGCTGTTTTAGATTTAATGAAATTTATTCTGATAACTATACAACAGAGCACACATATGGAGAAATTAATATAACTCCTCTCTTTCTCTCACACACACACATCATTAAGCACATTAAGTATTTGAATACTCTTTCTTGGCGATTCTTGAGGATCTCATAAGCGAACTCTATTTTCTTAACATAAAATAATAGGAAATGAATGAATCCCTACATGTGATATTTGAGAAGGAAGATATTCTAAAGTCACGTGGTCTATTAGCTGCATGTTTCTTATTACATGCAAAATCTATAATTTGATGGTAATATATTATACTCAGGTTACAAATCCATCCAATGATAATTCATTCCTCAATCTATCAAGCAAAATATTCTTGTAAATTTCACAATGAATATATAATTTGATAGAAAGCAATAGAAGACTTTCAAATTGCTATAAATAAAGGAAAATCGTGGCCATGAAAGAACACTAGCAACTTTTTTTTCATGGTAATTCTACATCAGAATATTACCTTAAAACTTTGAGGAATTGCTTTTTATTTTTTAAAAGAATTTATTTATTTATTTGACAGAGAGAGAGCACAAGTAGGGGGAGCAGTAGAGGGAGAGGGAGAAGCAGCCCCCCCCCAACCCCAGCTGAGCAGGGAGCCTGATGCAAGGCTCCATACCAGGACCCTGGGATTATGACCCAAGCCTAAAGCAGACACTTAACAGACTGAGCCATCCAGGTGCCCCAAGAATTGCTTTTTATAATAAAAATTGACACCAAAAATTACTTCAAATTATACAGCCATCCAAAGTTCTTATGTAACTTGAAGTAGCAAACAACTCATTATTTTACCAAAGAGTAGTGAGTTGTTACAGTGCATATCGTCATTGTACAGTAGCTATACAGGAATTGTTTTTGTACTCTAGCAAGCTCATGTTAAATATTGAAAATAATGTTGAGGTTAAATATTGAAAAAGTCATCAGCAAATATGCTAGGTGTATGGATATGGAGTGTACCAATGTATGCAACCTATCACTGCTATTGATAATTTTTAAATGATGGTAATCAAATAGAGTACTGCTTGATCAGAACTGTTTTATAATTTTTGTATACCTTGTTTTCATCATCTTACTAAGTTGTTATTCTGTTTTAAAGCTGAATTATTATTCTAACTTACCATTTTGTAAACAAGTATTCATGTCAGTGTCACTAAGTTGTTCAGCTGCAGTAATGAGTCAAAGATCAATTAGGCACAAACCCCATAATGGATCGGGCACAAAGATTTTTTTCCCCCCAATCCATTTGAATTTAGAAAGAGACAGCCTGTTTTAATCTGTCTTCTGAAACGCAAGGTCAGCAAACTGGAGGATATCGGCTGCCACCCTTTAGACATCTTCAATCAATCAACCTTGATTGGCCATGCAGTTGGACTTTAGAGTTAAGAAAATGATGTTTCTCGCCTCCTCTACAAATGCTTGAGTTGAAAGTAAAATGCATCTTGATTTCAGGTTTTATTTATTTATTTATTTATTTATTTATTTATTTTTTAAGATTTTATTTATTTGCGAGAGAGAAAATGAGAGACAGAGAGCATGAGAGGGAGGAGGGTCAGAGGGAGAAGCAGACTCCCTGCTGAGCAGGGAGCCCGATGCGGGACTCGATCCAGGGACTCCAGGATCATGACCTGAGCTGAAGGCAGTTGCTTAACCAACTGAGCCACCCAGGCGCCCTGATTTCAGGTTTTAAACAAAGGGTGAAGTCAAGCTTTCATGTATTATTCAAGCCTTGTCTATAAGACACATAAACTCATGAAGTTAAAACATATTTCAATAAAGAACCAGGTTGCCTTATTTTCCTTTGAAAATGGAATTAAATGTAAAAATAACTGTAATGCAAATATAACTTAAAAATATGTATTTACATTGGGGAGAGTATGTGCTATGGTGAGCACTGTGCATTGGGTAAGACTGATAAATCACAGACCTGTACCTCTGAAACAAATAATACATTATATGTTAAAAAAAAAGAAAAAAAAAAAGAAGATAGTAGGAAGGGAAAAATGAAGGGGGGAAATCAGAGAGGGAGACAAACCATGAGAGACTGTGGACTCCGAGAAACAAACTGAGGGTTCTAGAGGGGAGGGGGTGGGGGGATGGGTTAGCCTGGTGATGGGTATTAAAGAGGGCACGTACTGAATGGAACACTGGATGTTATACGCAAACAATGAATCATGGAACACTACGTCAAAAAAAATTAATTAATTAAAAAAATGTATCTCACAGAATCCTTTATTTTTTACCCAAACATCATATTTATATCTAAAGGGAAAATGAATTCTTGCTAATGAGATGAAATAGAAAAATAGCTTGTAGTTCGTGTCTCCCTTGAAGGTGATTTGCATTTCAGAGAGTGGAATGTACATGTTTTTTAGAAGAGCTATAGGTTTAAATGAGACCCAGACAATCTGTCTACAAAGACAAAGCTCAGCAGAACAATGGAAGTAAAACCATCCAGAATACTTGGAGTCATGCTTCTACAATATCCAAAATTGGTAATTGGTCACTTTGTTGGAGTGTGGGGGTGTCTAAGAGGGTTTTTGTTTGATTTGGTGATGTTTTCGTGTATGCCCAGATTTAGTTTATGAAAAGGTTATGCAATTTAGCACTGAGCACGACAGCATCTCCTTCTGCTCACCCCCTCTTCCCATCTCTGATGTTTTGTTTTTTTTCCCCCACGGGCATGGCCTTGGTCTTGGCCTTGTTATAGCTCATGTTAACATAACCTACCAACGTATTCTCTCTGAGTGGACTGATATTCTTTTGCTTGAAACATCTGGTTATATCCCTCAACTCTCCACTTACCCTTGTGAAGATTTGTCTTCAGCATATTCCCCAGCAGTACAATGCAGTCTTTTGTAGTCCACATTTGTATTGAAAAATTTGATGTTTCATATTTCTCAAAAAAAAAACAAAAACCAATCAAACAAACATAGTTTCTGCTTTCAGATTTTGTTTCTGCCGAAAGGTGGGCTCTATTACCTGTCCACACATGTTGACCATTTACTTCTAAGTGTTGTTAGAGGTGTCATAATTACAGTTTTGGAAACCCTGCTTGCTGGAGACAACATTGCCTATGCCTTCTTGATGGGTGATTCCTAAAACACATAGCCACAGTTTGCATGTCTTCAAAAATTGTTTGGTTGTTATGCTAAGAAGGATTGAGCAATGAGACTATGATCAGTACTAAAAATGAAAAATGGAAAACAGCCTGGCATTAGGCATCAATATAGAGTCAAAATCATACCAGTCTCACTCTGGAAGAAAACAGCAGTCAGGACGGCCAAATGAAGATAACAAGTAATAATGAGAAACACTGGGAAGTAGAGTCTGATCCACTAAGCAAAAGGCAGCTCCGTCCATTGAATGGAGCACTGGATGTTACACGCAACAATGAGTCATGAAGAAAATCAGGAGGAAGCTAAGACAGGCACCAACTAAGAGAAGGAGGCCTAGGGGCTCTGACCCCAATGAACTGGTGGGTACTTTTAACTCCACCTGATTGTAACTTATAAGTTGCCTCTTGGAGAGTCCAGGTCACTTGGGCTTTAATAGCTTATGACCCCATAAAACTATAATTGTCTCATAGAGAATACTGAATACAATAAGAGCTCTTCCATCATGTCTGAAGTTTTGCTATCAAATGGCCCTCTTTTGGGTTACTGGCCACTGATTTTAGCCATTAAATTATTAAATGTATTAAAAACTTCCACTGAATTTGGCAAGATAAAACATGGACTCGGATATATATGCCTCTCCAGTGGAACTTCCATATTGTTGCAAAAGTTGGAGTACCAATGAAAGTATAGCATTGAGGTGAAATATAGAGAATAGAATATGTAGAGAAATAGAAAATATAGAGAGAAATATAGAAAGGCAATTCAGAGTCCTTTCCAAGAGCTTATGATATAGTGTGGGAGGCAGACAAATAAACAGACACGTACTAGTATAGTTACCATGCTATTTCATGTCATAATTTCAACTGAGACATATACAAAGGGCACCTGCTATAGGTAGAATGAAACACTGCACTCAATAACATCTTTTTTTTTTCCTTTAAAGATTTTATTTATTTATTTGACACAGAGAGAGAGAGCATAAGCAGGGGGAGCGGGGGAGGGAGAAGCACTCTCCCCGCTGAGCAAGGAGCTGGATGTGTGGCTTGATCCCAGGATGCTGGGATCATGACCTGAGCCACCCAGGCGCCCCTGCACTTAATAACATCTAAGAAATAATGCATGTACAAGAATAATACATAGCAAAATGGGACATTTTGACAGACGTATCCTTGGATATTCATAGGAGAAATAAACCACAGTGCATTAGAGAATCAAGGAAACTAGTTCAGAAAGGCTGGGGAAAAATAGAGAGAAAATCAGTTAAGGTGAATGGCATGAAGTGTAAAGAGGTATGAGGGCTACATACTACAGGGGTTGTTTACAGATGGTAGTAGTTTAGCTTGACTGGAGCACATAATATGCACCGATTAAAAGAAGGAGATATCCACAGAATTAAAAGTGGGGGAAATGAATATTTGTTGTAAACCTGTGATATTTTGGCTCTGGTGTAGAGAAATTTACCTATATTACTTTGTATTCACAACATACTACCAAGATGGGCATCATCATCACCCATTTAGAGATAAAGAAGTTGAGACCCAGGCCAATTATAACTTGGTTTAGATCAAACAGAAATAGTACAAAAACCTGAATTTGAACACATGATATTGAACTCATTCCACTACAATACGCTGCATCTTAAAACAATCTGATGAGACCAAACTATTTTTCTTAAACCATAGCGTGGGAACATGAGTTGCATAAATTCATTGCATGAATTGTTCTTAATAGTAATTTAAGAAGCACCGACTCAAATTTTTTTCATACTATTCCACCTCATCCATCACAAGTTCTGGCTTCTGATAAGAAAGTACAGGTCAAAAATACTTGTCCTTTTTCCTTCTGGGGTTGGAGCTAAATGTGGTAAATTCTGTTCAGAAGCTTGAAATAGGGTGAGGGAGAGGTAGTCCCAAATTTTGCACTGTTTTGCCAAAATCACTGGTAGGCATGACATTAATTATTCATGCATTCATAACATTAATTATGACACTAATCATATATTACTTCATTAAAATCACTTAACAGTATTATATTATTGACAGGAAAAGAGCAACACTAAAAGGGCTTGTGCTCTTTCTCTATCTTTTAAAAATACACCAAATTTCTTTGTTTTCTGAAAACTTGTTTAGAGTCCTTAATCCTAAGGATCAAATACATGTATATGGAAAAGTGGCTAGTCTGGTATCTGATATATTTAGATTATTAAATGCATATTAATTCATTTACTCATTCATGCATGTAACTTAATTACATTTCATTAATTGAAACAAATCAGCTGCGGGGAGTTAGTTTAGATATCAAAATATTACCCACAATACTCAGTGCATGAATTCATCCCCTCCCAAAATGTAAATTCATTTTCAGGCAACGCCTTATAGCGTAAAGTGCAGAAGGTAGAATCATTTCTTTTTAATTTGCCTTATAAGAAAAATGCCAGCTGTAAGTAGACCCTGGATGTTCTTGACAAGGATAGCTAACTAATCTCCCCTTTTGCCTTCCACTCTCCAAATAAATATCCCCAATTACCTCCAATTTTTTCCACTATTTATTTTGACTACTACTGATCACCCTCAAAACCATTGCTGTGTTTAAGGATCAACAAAAGTACTGAAGATAAACGAACTTGAAAATGGTAAAATAATTCTCAGATGAAGTTTTGGTAGTAAAAAGTTTGAGTAAAAATCTCTTTTCTTAAGTTGGGTTTCCTCAAAACAAAAACGAAGCAGTCTGTATTATGTCCGTGGTTTACCGAGGAGAAACCCTTAAGGGACTGAGGGAGGCAGCTCTGGGGAGGGCAGGAAGCCTGGGGAAAATGTGGAGTCAGCCTCCACGGCCTGTTCTCCTGTGGAGCTCTGGCCAATGGACCGCAGCACGGACGATCCTGGTTGGAGGCAAGGTAGTCGGACTTTCACACCCGCTATCAGTCAGTCCTTGACTCTGGAGGGTATAATCCCTGGGGGAGGTGACTCCTGTCAGTCTAGAGCAGTTGTTCTCAATGCAGGTACGGGTTCCCAGACCAGCACATGGGCATCACCAGGGAACTTGTTACAAATGATAGTTTCTTGGATCTTAGCCCAGAACTGCTGAATCAGCAACTTTGGGGGGCGGGGCCAAGTGATCTTGTTTTAACAAGCTCCCCAGGTGATTCTGATACACAGTCAGGTCGGAGCACCACTGGCTGAGAGAGCAGATCTCTCGAGGAGAAAGCTGGGAGCCCTCAGCAGCTGATCCTCACAGTGGTATTGGTTCAACCGCCCCGTGAAGGGAATCAGAGTGGACGACAAACAGCCCCCACTACGTGTGTTTCGGGCTTTGGTTGTATGAAAGGAAGCCATCCCTCTTGTATTCACCGTCTTGGTAGCTTTTGTAAACGTACTCATTTAACAGCTGCCCTGCATGCATGTGCTAGACTTGCCTCATTCTGGAAAACTGGATAATATGCTTAAATCACTTTGCCTTGTCCACCTGCCGTCCCCACCCCTTCTCAGGAGGAGTCCGCCTCGTGCGGATATATTTTTCAAATAAAACCAACCAATCCAGAGTCCATATGCCCAACCAACTGGGCTCTTATACTCCAGGCCATTACATACCTCCCTATTAAACCCCAAGGCCAGGCACCCGACAACCAGGGATAGCCCCTCTGCCCCAAAGCCCACTGACATTATTCAAACTAGCCGATACTAAATCTGCTTCCCTGCCTCACCTGTTCCTACCCGAGGAAACCACAATAAATACCCGTACCCACAATTCCCCTGCTTCCCTCCACCTGCTGAGACACTTCCCTCCGTGCCTGCCTGTGTGGCTTCCTGTGGTGTTCCCTGCCTCCTCTTCGGGGGAAACCGTGAGTAATAGTTTATTATTATTTTCAATGGCAGTTGTTTTCCTGATCTGTGGGCCAGACTGTACCTCAAAATTTTTGCGAACATGCTATATTTTAAAAAGCCTCTTCGTCAGAATCCACTCCGTAGGGAAAGCACAAAAGATTGAGCAGGTAGATTAAAGAGTCCTGCCACAGAGTGTGTGAGAGCATCTGGTAGTTCACCTCCACTGACTTGAATGAGAATTTCAATTTGAGGTGGTTAAGGGGAAAAAGATTTCGAACAGATGCCGTATAGAATCTTCACATAATTCTCATAATGTGAACCCCCTTTTCTTTTAAACAAAGAATCTAAGTTCACTACAGAGATAGGGCAAATATTTGTTTTCCACTTGAGGCATTGCTGAGAAAAGAAATTCAACTTGCCCTCTGTGCCAGATTCTCAATAATTTCTTTTTTGGAACATCACACTTTGGTTGCACATCCCTTTTATGTTTACATGTGAAACACAGTTTTAACTTTTATTACAAAAGCTGTAGCACGGTTATTTTTGGTCAGGACAAAATAACTCACTGTTTTCACAGTGAGAGTGTATATGCCAAGGCTAAAACTTAGGGTGATAAAGCATAATAAACGTTAAACAAAAATACTGAATGTCAGAAGAATGTAATTATGTAACATAGCAATTTTCCTGCAATAAGTAATGTGGCATGCAGTCTTGGGCATTGATTTGCATTGAGGACTGTTAGGAATTGTTCGGTCAGAAGCAATACTTTAGTATGTGTGGATTCTTGTTCATGAATGTATGTTTTGATTTTGAGTGAAGATATTTTATTTATCAAGGACTTAAAGTCCAAAGTGCAAACACGGCCCCAGCTCCGGTGACCTTGCCTTTCGGGTATTCTCTGGTGTGCCAAACTGTGAAACTTGAAGGAGACACATTTATCTTCATCATGTGTGTTTGATAGCAGTTATTGAATTTCTAAAATTAAATAATTTGCAGGCCATTTTAGAGTCCAGATTTTTCTGCCAAATTTTCTATCTTCTGAGTGATTTATTTGTAGGTCCAAAGCACCAGAGGTTATAAAGCTGTGGCCAAAAAGATTCTTACTTTGTACGTAGATTAAAAGGTTTATCTCACCCAAGGTGCAGCCAACTCTTTACCCAGATGCCAAACTCAATGGTGTGTGACGCGGACAACAGGTTATATAATTTCCAGTGGTCAAAGCTGGACTGGACGTTGGTATCTTTCCCCTTAGGGAGATATTCCATTGGAAACAAAAGTTTTCAGTTACTTGAGGATTATGAATCATTACCTGCATAATTCAAAACTGCAGTTCTACTTCTGGCTTTGCAGTAAAATAGAAAAAATAATGTTTGTTTACAGGACCATTATCTTAGCTTTTAACCTGAGGGAATGTTTGATGAGCTTATCATAACCAGTCAAGCCTATCCCACACTGTGATGCTAGAAAAGAAGCTGATGTTCCAATTCACATAGATTTGTTTTAGAAGATCTAGTTTATACTCAGAGGAGAAAGGATTATGAAAGAAAATTCAAAATCCAAAGTATTTTGAACGTACTCTTCTCCTCAGCTTGTAAACTTTTTAAGCATAGAAAATTGCTTTCTGTATTAACACCTGATTTATTGCTTCATCTGTCTCCTAACACAAGCAACTAAACACGAGGGGTGTGGCAAAATGAGGGTAATGGTAATTAACATATTAATAATGCTAGCTGTCCTTTCCTACGTGTTTTCAGGTACCAGGTGTTGTTTTAGGTACTTTGGCTATATATCATGTTAATTGTTAGAGCAACCGTATTAGGCTCATTTTCCAGATGAACCTGAGTCAAGCTCCTAATCTTACATGTGGGATATTGGAATCGAGCAGACTGGGTTTAAATCCAAGTTTTGCCTATGAGAATGGGTGCACTACTTGACCCATGACACGCATTATTTGACCTTTAAATAGTTGACTGTTTAAAGGACCCTTAAGAAAAAGACTTTTTATTTGTGAATAATAGCCCTCACATGGGCTGTTGGCTTTACTTCTGTAATGCCCCTGATTAGATCCCCTCCTGTTGGTAACCACAGCTGCTGTATGAGTTCGTATCCTTATCCGTTTCACTTGGACAAAGGCCCTTCTCTTGCCCTTACACCAGTGGTATTCCAGCGCAAAGGGCACTGGCTCATGAGAACCCAACTGTTACATAGTCAGGAATTCTGAAATCTGCTTATTAAACCACTGGCACCTTGACACCAGCCATAGCGAGAGTGTTTACACCAGGGAAGTCTGGAAGGTGAGGGCTTTCTCCCACCCACATCCTGCTGAAGATTCAGTCTACCAACACCTCAACCTTTACACGGCTAGTAGAAGAATATTCAGATACCTCTAGGTCCTCACTTTTGATCTAGTTCTACTCACTTTGCAATTCCTACAGTCCTAACTCCTCAGGATTACTGAGAATTTTCATAAGTTAAATTCGGTCAGTCTACCAGCTACCCCAACTCTCCTTCTTTGGTTCAGGCAACATGTGGACACTACATTACACCAACTCTTGATCTCTTCCTCCCCAGACGGCATGACCTCAGTGCCCATGTTGTCATTCATGCTATACTGTCTGCTTAGAATTCCCTTCATATGATGTATATACTGGGCAAGCTTTTCTGTACCTTCCTTAAAGCCCTTCGTACTCTGGGGGCGGAGGGGTGGGGGACACCCTGTCTTAGCTGCTTTTTACAGCACATTTGTAAACGTGAATACTGCACTTAGCACACTCATTATTTGCTTACTTATCTAGCTGAGTAGATTCAAAGTCTGAGGTTATGACTTATCACCTAGAATACAGGAGATGCTTAGCCAAGAAAAATTGCACCACAGGGAATTAACAGGCAAGAAAAACTTTACTCAAGACTGTTGAAGTAGCAGGGAGAAAGAAAACTCCACTCCCCTGCAACAAAAGCTGAGAGAGTTGTTGAACACTGGGATGAGCTAGTGGAAAAGTACGGGAGGATGTGGGCGGAGCAGAGTTGGTCACATGGTAACTGCCATCTGTGTCAGCTAATTGGCTGTTCTCAAAGTTGGGTCTCCAGCCTCCCATAGACACTGGGATTCGGGGGCTCTGTCTTCTGTGATGATTATGTTTCCAAGAGATAGTTTCCTTGTCTTTTTAAATTTTTTTTCCAGATTTATTGAGATATAATTGACATATAATTTGTAAGTTTAAAGTTCATAACAAAATGATGTGACAGATGTCTATATTGTAAAATGGTTACAAAGTTTAATTAACATTGATCACCTATAATTTTTCTTTCCTTTTGATAACATTTAAGATCTAATAGCATCAACTTTGAAATATAATTTGTTAACCATAGTCCTCATGTTGTACATGAGATACCTAGAACTTACTTCTAACTGCAAGTTTATATCTTTTAATCACCTTCACCCATTTCACTAATTTCCCCAATCCCCCCTCCCCATCTGTGTCAGCCACCAATTTATTCTCTGCATCTAGGAGCTTGGGTTTTGTTTTTTTAGATTCCACATATAAGAATTGAAATGATATGGTATTTGTCTCTTAGTCTGACCTACTTCACTTACCATTATGCCCTCAAGGTCCATTCGTTTTGTCACAAATGGCAGGATTTACTTCTTTCTTTTTTTTTTTTTTTTTTAAAGATTTTATTTATTTATGTATTAGAGAGCGAGAGAGAAACAGCATGAGAGGGGAGAAGGTCAGAGGGAGAAGCAGGCTCGCTGCTGAGCTGGGAGCCCGATGTGGGACTCGATCCCGGGACTCCAGGATCATGACCCGAGCCGAAGGCAGTCGCTTAACCAACTGAGCCACCCAGGCGCCCCTACTTCTTTCTTTAGGCTGAATAATACGTGTGTGTGTGTGCGTGCCACATTTTCTTAGTCATCAATTGATGGACACTTGGGTTGCTTCCAGGTCTTGGCTATTATAAATGATGCAATGAACACTGGGATGCAGATAATTTTTTAAGATAGTGATTTTTGTTGTTGTTGTTTCCTTTGGATATATACCCAGAAGTGGAATTGCTAGATTATGTGGTAGTTCTAATTTTAACTTCTTGAGGAACCTCCATGCTGTTTTCCACAGAGGCTGCACCAGTTTGCATTCCCACCGATAGTATATAAGGGTTCCCTTTTCTCCACATCTTCATCAGCATTTATTACCTCTTAGCTCTCTGTTGCTAGACACTGTAATAGGTGTGAGGGGAGAGCTACTTAGGGTTTTAATTTCCTTTCCCTGATGAGTGATGTTGAGTACCTTTTTATGTACCTGTCGGGGATTTGAGTATATTCAGAGAAATGTCTATTCAGGTCTTTTGCATTTTTTTTTAAATTGGGTAATTTGTGAGTTTTGTTTTTTCTTTATTTTTTATTTATTTGGCTATTGAGTTGTAGGAGTTCCTTCTATATCTTAAACATTAACACCTCATCAAATGTGTGGTTTGCAAGTATTTTCTCCCATTTTGTAAGTTGCTTTTTCATTTTGTTGATCATTTCTTTTGCTGTGAAGCAGCTTTTTAGTGTGATACAGTCCCACTTGTTTAATTTTGATGTAGCTTGTGTTTTAGGTGTCCTATCCCCCCCCCCCAAAAAAAAATTCTTGCCAAGACAGGTCAAGGAATTTTTTTAGTTTTTTTTTGTTTTTTTCCTATTTTCTTTTAGAAGTTGTATAGATTCAGGTCTCCTGCTTAAGTCTTTGATTAATTTTGAGTTAATTTTTGTTGATGGTAGAAGCTAGAGGTCTACTTTCATTCTTTCACGTGTAGCTATCCAGTTTTCCCAGAACATTTATTAAAGTTGCTGTCTTATCCCCATTGAATACCCTTGGTCCTCTTGTCAAATATTAGTTGACCTTACATGAATGAGTTTATTTCTGGGCTTATTTCCATAGTTAGGAAGATACCTGTCTAAGGTGTAGTCAAGATGAAAGGAACATTAAGGTCATCTTGGTCATGCTTAATAAATCTCTTAAAAGTTGAGTTTGACCAGTGAAGTGAATCCCGTTAGTCAATGCGTTTTAACCATGTTTACGGCTAAAAGCAATCAATATAACTTTTTAAATAGACTCTGTTAGTAATTTTATGAGTGGTGACTACCGATTGATACTATTTGGGAGCTGTTTTCCTATCGGCCTATATCTATGTTCCTAAAAGGCTCTACGCAAATAAATATACATAATCATTTTAAATATAGTAAAATAGTTGACTATTTGAAGAACCCTTAAAAGGAGGGTTATTTATATTGATGATAGCACCACAGAATTAAAATTTTATGAAACCTTCATTTCCTATACTGATCCCCCTTAAAAAGCCTGAGGTACCGTTGGTATGCTGGGGATGTTCTTTAATTTGATCTCTGTTCCGGCTACATGGATGTGTGTGAATATCCGTTGAACTCTACCTTTATCTTTGCATTGCTCTGAGTACATATTCAGTTTCACTATGTGCACCTTTCTGAATATTCTTCAATATAGAAAGATAGAGAAAAAAATTACATAGGATTTGGAGTTACAGGCCTTGGTTTATAGACCTAGTTTGTGTTGCTGAATTTCTCTGTACATCACTTTCTGGATCTGGAATGTAATGCCATTTACCTCACTTAATTATTTAGATCAAAAGGGATCACATAGGTAAAATACAGTATATAAACTTGAAAGTAAATACAAATAGGAATTTTTATGACTATATTAAGGTTCATAATATGGCATCTTATTTGGAGTCTGTTACTTGCTCCCAGGGCCCTGAAGTGGAAAATTATGTACTTCATAACTTGTTTATGCTAACTCATTTTTAATTCTTTTGCCTTTTAATAATAATTTTTTTTCTCCTGGCCTCAATCATGAGGATTTTCCTTTTGGGAGGAAAACTGTTTTTCACTATTTTATATGACAACTTCTGAGCATAGAACAAAGTTGAAAAATGTACAGTAAAATCTGTGTATCTACCACCTAGATTCTCCCCATGTTCTTATTTTTTAGTAATTTCTTTACATTGTAAAATTCACCTGTAAATGTACAGTTTTGAGTGTTAACAAATAATTTGTATAACCACCACCATGAAGAAGATATTTCCATTATATCAAAAGGCTCCTGAGGGCCAGTCTGTGGTCATTCCCTTTGTCCACTTACATTATTCCCTGGCAACCACTGATAAGAATTCTGTACCTACAGTTTTGCCTTTTACAGAGTGTTAGATAGATGAAATCTTCAAATCTTCAATTCTAGACTTTTGAATTTCACTTTTTTCACTTAACATAATGTCATGGAGTTTCATCAATGTTAGTGCATGTGTTAGGAGCTACTTTGTTTCATTGGCTAAGTGTTCTATCACTATTTAGCTGGACCACAATTTTTTATCCATTCCATTTTTTTATCCAATCCATTTTATCCATATCCATGGATTAAGATTTGGATTCTCTCCTGTTCTTGGGAATTACAAAGCTGCTAAAAACATTAACCAATAGGTTTTTGTTTGCAAGTCTCACTTCATTTCTCTTGGAAAAATTTTCTCTTAGAGAAACAGGACATTCCTACACGTGGGATTGCTGTATCCCACAATAGTGCCTGTTTCACTTCATAGGATGCTGCAAAAGTATTTTCCAAGGTGGTCCTGTCCTTTTGCATCCTCACAACTAGGTCTGAGGGCCCTAACTGTACCTCATCCTCACCAGAACTTGGAATTGTCAGGAAGTTTTTTGTTTTTTTTTTTTTTTTTGGCTTCTGTTTTAGAGCTAATCTAATAGATGTATAGTGATATCTCATTATGGTTTTGTTTTTCACATACATAATGACTCAGGATCCTGAGTATATTGATGTTCATAGGCCTATTTGCTATCCATGTCTTTGCCAGCATGTCTGTGCAAGTCTTTGTCCTGTTATTGGATGTTTAGGGCGCCTGGGTGGCTCAGTCGTTAAGCGTCTGCCTTCAGCTCAGGTCATGATCCCAGGGTCCTGGGATTGAGCCCCGCATCGGGCTCCCTGCTCAGTGGGGAGCCTGCTTCTCCCTCTCCCACTCCCCCTGCTTGTGTTCCCTCTCTCGCTGTCTCTTTCTCTCTGTTGAAAAATAAAATCTTTAAAAAAATAAATTGGATGTTTATGTTCTCTTTGGAAAATTATGAGAGTTCTTAATATTTTTTGTATACAAGTCACTTACCAATGTCTTTGGCAAATATTTCTCTATTTTTATAGCTATTTACATTCACGTTAGGTCCAATTTTTATTCTTCATATGAGTTTAATTTTCCTCTAAGGCACAGGATTAGATTTACTTCGAGATTTTTCTTGTTTTCTAATATAAGCATGTGATGTATAAACTCTCGGCACTATAGCGCAGGACACACATTTTTAAAATATGTATTGGTTTTTATTCAATTCAAATGTTTATCAGTGTCCCTTGTGACTTTCTCTTTGACCCAATCTTACAAGGGTGCTTTTAATATCAAAGATACCTTTTCATTATTTACTCTAGTTTATTTGGCTTTTGCTTACAATGTTTTAAATCTCTTTGTTTGTTATAAGGTCCAAAATATTGTCACCCGGTGAGAGTTTCATGAGTGCTTGAATAGGTGTGTTCTGTTGTTGTTTGAAATGTTCAATTAGCTCATGTTGACTGAGGATAGTCTTCATATGTTCCTGTCTCTGGGAGGGGAGTGAAGTGTCTATCTGTGATTGTAAAACTTTTTTCCCCATTTCTATCAGTTTCTTCATTTATTTTGAAGAAACTGTGAATATGTACAGTTATATAGAGAGAATAAAATTGTATTCTCTTAATGATTCCTCCTTTTCATTACGAATTTTCCCTCCTTATCTCTGATAAAATGTTTTGTTTGGAAGTCTGCAGTGTTTGCTACCAATATAGCCAGCCCATCTTTCCTCGAATTGTTGTTTGTATTAAACAGCTTTCCTGGGGTGCCTGGGTGGCTCAGTCGGTTAAGCGTCTGCCTGCGGCTCAGGTTATGATGCCAGGGTCCTGGGATTGAGTCCCACATCCGGCTCCCTGCTCGGTGGGGAGCCTGCTTCTCCCTCTCCCTCTGCCTGCCGCTCCCCCTGCTTGTGCCCGTGTTCTCGCTCTGTCAAATAAATTTTTAAAAAATCTTAAAAATCTTTCCCATCAATTTTAATTTTAACAGATCTATTTTTATATATATTAAGTAGATTTATTTTAAACAGTGGATTTTCTTTGTTTTTTAAAATTTAATTGGACAACTGGTCTCTGGTTGGGTTTTTGGAATAGTATATGTAAAACTAGCTTTTTAATAAATTGAATTTATTTTGCTGGTTTTTAGTGTCTTATCTTCCCTTTTTCCCTGTTTGAATTTTATTTAGTTATGTTAATCACCATACATGCCCTTTTTTCCTTTTATTCCTTGTCTTGAAAAACCAATGATTATCATGATTCTGTTATTTCCATTATTGATTTCTTAGTTTTATCTTTTTAAATTTTAATGGTTTCATCAACACAAACCATATAACATTATCATAGTCTACTTTTAAATATTGTATCATTTCACATAGTGTTGAATCTTTGCAACAATATACTCTGCCTCCATGTCCTCATTTATCCTAGTCTGTCATAAATTTGAATTTTGCATATGTTATAAGCACAAGACAGTATTATTTTTGTTTTAGATAGTCCATTACACTTTCAAGTAAGTAAAAGTAGAGGAAAAATGGTATTCTATATTTTTTACCATTACTAAGCACTCTTTTTCTATTTGTGTAGATTCAGGTTTTTATCCAGATCCTACTCTTTGTGAAGGAAGAATGTCTTTTAACTTGTAGCACAGTTTTGACAATACATTTTCTCAGGTGTTTGTTTCTTTGTTTTTGTTTTTGTCTAACCGAGTCTTTTTATTCTTAAAGATATTTTTGCTAGGATAGAATTCTGGGATGAGAGTAGATTTTTTTTTTCTTTCAGTGCTTTATGCCTATTCTGCATCCTTTCTGATGAGAAGGTTGATGTTGTATATTCCTCTGTCGTCTTCTAATTATATATAGATTAGATTTAAATGGTTTGAATAATGTGTCATGGATACTTTATTTTCACTCTTTCCCTTTGTTTCACTTGGCACCATTTTTATTTTAATAAATCCAAGTTTCCTGATTGTTAGCTTTGTTCATTCTTCTCAGAATCCTTTTGAAGGAATTTGCCATCAGTGATCCCATGCTTTTATTTCAAGAACTTTCATTTGCCTTTTATCTATGATTTTAATCTTTCTGCTGAAATTGCATCTCTGTTCATTAATGTTTTCCAATTTTTCCACTAAATCCTTTAACATGAATGATAGTTATTCCAAAACCTGAGATGGATAGCTTCACCATTTGGGTCACTTTTATTTTGATCCTGGGGATTGTTTATTTATTGGCAGTGGGCCACATTTTCTTGCTTAGATTATGTGACTCCGCTCCTAATGGAATGTCAGGTACTCTGTAATGAAGAACAGAAAAAGGTAATGAAAATAGTTCATGCACATCAGTGGGCACAGCTCTTCTGTCAGGCATCTGGAATAAGATTTGAGTCTGTCTAGTCAGGTGAGTTTGGCTTAAGTATTATTTATCGTGATTCCAATTGCTCCAATGGTATGCCGCTTCTTACTTTGTTCTTCACGTGTGCTTGGAGTGCTGGAGGATTTTGTTTCAACATTCATAGTCCGTTGGAGCTTTCAGCAGTTCCTTCAAACTTGGGCTACTGATAAGGGTCTCTATACCGGTTCTCCCTCAGTATAAGACTGGGGATGTTACTTACTCCTAGGTTCTAGTTTTAAACAAGTTATTTTCTGTTATCTTACTCTACCTTCTGACTCATAGTGAAACTAAGAACCTGGACTCCAGGGGTAAAGCATTTTATACATTTTTGGTCTGTCTCCTACTGTAACTGAAACTGAGCTTCGTATCTACGTTTACCCTTGGACAGGAGTTTGCACTCTCTACTCCAGTGGGGTATCGTTGTAGCTTCCAAGGCTACAGCTGGTTTCATACCTTTTCTCCAAAAGGATCTTTCATATGTCTCTTTGAATAATGAATATGTTCACCTGTGTCCTGATGGTGAAAAGTTCTGCTTTCCAGTGGAGTAACAATTCTTTTGTTGTTTTGGTTTGAAATGAAGGTCTAGGATAAAAAACACTTTGGGGTCTGTCTGTGCCACCCTTAACGACCGCCCCTGCTTTGCTATGACTTTGATCTCCTGCCTTCTCCCAGGTTTTATAAGTACCTGATGCAGGCCACTAAAGAAGAGCTTGCAACTCTTTTTTTTTTTTTTTCCCTGGGTTCTTCGGGTGTTTCAAACTTGACCTTTAATAAATTCCCTTGTGTGGCCTTTAAGATTGTCTTGAAATGCAACTGATTTCTTAATTGCTTGTATAAAAGCTACATCTTTCAACCACTTTCTGCCATGAGTGAAAGAATGGATTTGCCCTGTCTCTCCTTGGAGGATCTTGTTCTTTAAAAATTACTTACTTGCTTGAGTAAACTCAGAAAAGCCCATGATGGGCTCAAGAAAGTATGACAAATAACTTAGCCTCCAAAAATATACTTATATGCTCCATTGATATTTAGGATTTTTAAATAGAGGTTGACATTACTGGATGTTATTTCTGATCAAAATACTGGCATGTTAACTATTTCTATTTCAAGACCAACAATTTTTAAGCCTTCCAGAAATAACGATTCACAGGGGAAAAAACATCAAGTTGGCCTCAGACTTTTCTATATCGGCATACATTGTCCAAAAAAAATTGAACAATATCCAATAAAATTACCCAATCAAAAGCATTTAAGCTTCTATGTAATTAGGCATTCACTAACATGAAGGAACTCCAGGAATATAGTAGCAATTATGAACTAAATTTTGAGGGAAATCTATTGAGTATTAAATCAATTAAATTATGGAATAATATGGACCTATAAAAAATTGCAAATGCTATTTAAAAAAAGCTACATTAAAAATATTTATCCCTGGAGGAAGGTGGTGCAGAGGAGTGTCTAGGAGCATATGTTTACTGTTTCTTCATAGTTCATAGCAAAAAGGCAGTCAATTCTCTAAAAGCTGAAGGTTTAAAAATAACACTTTAATATTTTTAATATTTCTGTACTTAATTTTAGAGACCTTGAAAAAGGAGTCCCTCTTGGAGCTTGGGAATATGGTGGAGGAGAAGAATCCCAAGCTAACCTCCTCCTGCAGACAGATCTAAGGCTGCAACTAAATATATAGCCCAACTCCCTCTGACAATGACCTAAACACTAATAGAACAACTCTGCCACAGCTGAAGATAGAAGGGAAAGGTCCCACTGAGAATGGTAGGAGGGGCACAGACCTAGTTGGGAACAGGGCATGGCAACCCACCTGCCTGAGGGATATCACAGGTGCAGAGGTCTTCCCTGAAGAGGGAGGGAATTGAGCCCCACGGTGGGCACCCTCTGTCTTGGGGATATTTATTGGGAATATGAGCCTCCAGAACATCTGCCTTTGAGAATTAGTGGGGCTTAACTCAGGAACTCAGTAAGAAAATTATGAAAGAGGGGTGCCTGGGTGACTCAGCCAGTTGGGCATCTCCTTCGGCTTGGGTCATGGTCCCGGAGTCTGGGGACTGAGCCCTGAGTTGGGCTCCCTGCTCGGTGGGGAGTCTGCTTCTCCCTCTCACTACCTCTCTCTCTCTCAAATAAATTAAAATATTTTTTTTTTAAATTATGAAAGAAAAAACTATCACTGGTAAAAGCAGACAAAGAATAAAGGCGGTAAAGCAATTACTTAAAGCTGGCATATGAAGGTAAAAAGACAAAATTAGCAAACTCAGTTATATCTACAAAAATTAAAGGATATTGAGCACTTTTTCATGTATCTGTTGGCCATTTGGATGTCTTCTTTGGAAAAATGTCTGTTCATGTCTTCTGCCCGTTTCTTGATTGGATTATTTGTTCTTTGGGTGTTGAGTTTGATAAGTTCTTTATAGATTTTGGATACTAGCCCTTTATCTGAAACAAATAATACATTATATGTTTAAAAAAAAGATAGTAGGAAGGGAAAAATGAAGGGGGAAATTGGAGGGGGAGACGAACCATGAGAGATGATGGACTCAAGCAGTTCTAGAGGGGAGGGGGGTGGGGGATGGGTTGGCATGGTGATGGGTATCAAAGAGGGCACGTACTGAATGGAGCACTGGATGTTATACGTAAACAATCATGGAACACTACATCAAAAACTAATGATGTAATGTATGGTGATTAACATAATAACATAAAAAAATGCAAAAAAAAAAAAATTAAAGGATACACACAAAAAAGACCTAATATACTTTAGGAGGAATATAATAAGGTGGCTTGAAATGGGTTCAAACTTAGGTGACCAACTGAAAATAGGATAAATCCTAAATAAATATGGGATGTTCTATATGAACCTCATGGTAACCATCAAACGAAAGCCTGTAATAGATAGACAAAAAAAAAAAAAAGCCAGGGAATCCAAGCATAACACTGAAAGTGATCAGTCACAGGGGAAGAGAGTAAGAGAAAGGAACAGAGAAGAACTACAAAACAGCCAAAAAGTAATTAAAAAACTGGCAGTAAGTAAATACCTATGGATTATTACTTTAAATATAAACTAAATGTTCCAATCCAAAAGATATAGGGTGACTAAAAAGATAAAAGAAGCCCCATTTATATGTTTCCCACAAGAGACACACTTCAGACATAAAGACACATACAGATGAAAAGTGAAGGAATAGAACATACCATTAAAATGGAAATAGAAAGCTAGGGTAGCAATGCTTAGTGTTTGTTTTAAAATCTATTTTGTGTGATCTAATAAGACAAAAGGGCACACATGGGATAGAGATCATTCCAACAAGTGGATATAACCAGTGTAAATGTCTATGCATGCAACAGAGGAGTGACTAAATACATAAATATTACCAGATATAAATGGAGAAATTGACAGTAATACAATTTTATAGTAGGGGACTTTAACATTCAACTTAAATCAATGGACAGATCAGACAGAAAATCAATAAGGAAATAGTGGCTTTGATGATACTTTAGACCAGATAAAGGTAACATATATATAGAACATTCTGTCCAAAAGCAACAGAATACACATTTTTTCAAATGTACTTGGAACATTCTCTAGGAGCGATCACATGTTCGACCATAAAATAAGCCTCTCTAAACTTAAGAAGATGGAAATCATTGAAGCGTCTTTTCTAACCACAATGGTATGATTCTAGAAACCAGTTACAAGAAAAAGGGAAAAAAAAACAAACAGGTGGGGGCTAAATAACATGCTACTAAACAGTGAGTTAATGAAGAAATCAAAGATGAAGTAAAATACCTAGAGACAGTCTAAAATCTTTGGGGTGCAGCAAAAGCAGTTTGAAGAAGGAATTTTATAGCAATATAGGCCTACATTAAGAAACATGTAAAATCTCAAGCAACCTAACCTTATGTCTAGAGGAACTAAAAGAAAAACCAACCCCAAAGTTAGTAGAAGAAAGGAAATTATAAAGATAGGAGCAGAAATAAATGAAATAAAGACTAACAGAACAATAGGAAAAATCATTACTACCAAGAGCTGGTTTTTGAAAAGAAAGAAAATTAATAAACCTTTCATCAGACTCCTCAGGAATATGAGTACTCAAAACAGAAATGAAGTAAAAGTTATGATCAGCATCATAGAAATAAAGGATTTTAAGAGATAATTACAAAAAATTATATGCCAACAAACTGGACAACCTCGAAGAGATGGATAATTTCCTAGAAATGCAAACTTCCAAGGCCAAATCAGGAAGAAATAGAAAATCTGAACAGCCTGATTAGTAGTAATGAAATTGAACTGGTGATCAAAAAAATTCCCAATAAACATAAGTCCAGATGGCTTCATGAGTGAATTCTACCAAACATTGAGAAAAATATGTAGTAACTTTTTTTTTTTAATCTATTCCAAAAAATTGAAGAGGAAGTCATGCTTTCAAACTCATTCTGTAAGGCTAGCATTACCCTGATATCAAAATCACACCCACCACAAAAAAACTACCATAAAAAAAAGGCCACTATCCCTCATTAACATAGATTCAAAAATCCTCAACAAATTATTAGCAAACCAAATTCAGGAATACACTAAAAGGATCATTTACCACATTCAAAAGAGATTCATTCCAAGGATGCAAGGATGGTTTAATATATGTAAATCAACCAGTATGACATAACACATTAGCAAAATGAAGGTTAAAAATCATTGCAGTAGATTCAGGAAAACATTTGACAGTTCAACATCTGTTCATGATATAAAACTCAAAGTGGGTATAGAGGGAACATACTTTGACATAATAAAGCCATATATGACAAACCCACAGATAACATCATACGCAATGGTGAAGAGCTGTAAGCTTTTTCTCTAAAATCAGGAACAAGACAAGAATGCCCACTCCTGTCACTTTTATTTAACATGGTATTGAAAATGCTAGCTGCAGCCATCAGGAAAAAAAACAAAACAAAACAAAAAACTTCTTACCAGTTGATAAGTAAAACTCATGAGGTGCCTGAGTGTCTCGGTTAAGCCACTGCCTTTGGCTCAGGTCATGACTTCAGGGTCCTGGGATTGAGCCCCACATCAGGCTCCCTGCTCAGTGTGGAGTCTGCTTCTCCCTCTCCCTCTCCCTCTGCCTCTCCACTCTGCTCATGCTTTTTCTCGCATTCCATCTCAAATAAATAAATAAAATCTTAAAAAAAAAACTATTTGCAGATGAGATAATACTATATATAAACAACTATAAAGACTCCATCAAAAAACTATTAGAAAAAATAAAATCAGTAAGGTTGCAGAGTATAAAGTTGATATGTAGAAATGTTTGGCATTTTTACACTAATGATGAACTAAAAGGAAGAGAAACTGAGAAAACAATTCCATTTATAGTTGCACTGAAAAGAATAAAATATCTAGGAATAAATTTAAACAAGTAGGTAAAAGACCTATACTTTGAAAACTCTGACGTTAGTAAAAGAAATTGAAGATGACACAAATGGAAAGACCTACCATGCTCATGGGCTGTAAGAGTATTATTAAAATGCCCATATTGCCAACAGCAATCTACAGATTAAATGCAAGCCCTATCAACATACCAATAGCATTTTCCAAACAACTATAACAACACTAAAATTTCTATGGAACTATAGAAGACCTTGAATGGCCAGAGCAATGTTGAGAAATAAGAAAAAGCTGGAGGTATCATAATCCCAGATTTCAAGATCTACTACAAAGCTGTAGTCATCAAAGCAGTGTGGTATTGGCACAAAAATAGACAAATCAATAGAACAGAATATAAATCCAGAAATAAATCCATGCTTATATGATCAATTAAGATACACCAAAGGAGGAAAGAATATAGAATAGGGAAAAGATGGTCTCTTCAGTAGGTGGTGATGGGAAAACTGGACAGCTACATGCATAAGAATAAAATAGACCACTTTCTTAAAACATTTACAAAGGTAAACTCAAAATGGATTAAAAATCTGAATGTGTAAGATTGGAAATCATAAAAGTCCTATAAGAAAATATAGGCAGTGAACTCTTATACATGGATCTTAGCAATATTTCTGTGGATTGGTGTCTTCATGCAAGTGAAACAAAAGCAAAAACAAATGGGACTCCATGAAGCTAGCAAGCTTTTGCACAGCAAAGGAAACTATCAACAAAATAAAATGACAGCCTACCGAATGGGAGAAGATATTTGCAAACAATATATCCAGTAAGGGGTTAATACCTAAAATATATAAAGAACCTACACAACTCAACACCAACAATTCCTGATTAAAAAAATGGGCAGAGGTCCTGAATAGATATTTTTCCAAAGAAGACCTATAGGTGGCCAACAGATACATGAGAAGATGTACAACATCATTAATCATTAGGAAAATGCAAATCAGAACCACAATGAGATATCACCTAACACCTGCCAGTATAGCTAGAACCAAAAAGACAAGAAATAACAAGTGGAGGCAAGGATGTGGAGAAAAGGAAACCCTCACACACTATTCATGGGAATGTGAATTGGTGCAGCCACTATGGAAAACAATATGGAAGTTTCTCAAAAAATTAAAAATGGAAGTATCCTATCTAATAATTCCATTTTGGGATATTGACCTGAAAAAGATGCAAACATTAATTTGAAAAGATATATGCACCTGCTATGTTTATTCCAGAATTTTTGAATAGCCAAGAAAAGGAAATGACCTGAACATAAATGGATAAAGATGTGGTGTTAACATACATAATGGAATATTAGTCAGTCATGAAAACTAATGGGATCTTAACATATGTGGTAACATGGATGGATCTAGAAGGTATTATGTTAAGTGAAATAAGTCTGAGAAGGACAAATGCCATATGATTTCACCTATCTGTGGAATTAAAAAAAAAAAAAAAGGAACAGATTCATAAATACAGAAAAAGAACTGATGGTTGCCAGAGTGGGTGATGGTGAAATAAAAAAGAATGAAGAGATACAAACTTCCAGTTAAAAGTCATGGAAATGAAATGTACAGTTCAGGGAACATAATATTGTATAAACTTTGTACTGTGACACATTAATTACACTTAACAGTGAGCATTTTGTAATGTACATAAATGTTGAATCATGTTGCATATCAACTGCACTTCAACTAAAAAATTTTAAAAATTAAATATTGTATATTTTTACCCAGAGTTCAAATATTCCTTTTATCTACATATTAAATGTTACCAGTCTATAGTCAACTATGTTTATCTCTATTTTATCTTCATAAATGCATAGAGATGTCTGTAGTTACCAAATATAAAGTTCAGTTGTTCATGGATGGTGGAAGTGGGATAATTTTACTAATAAATATGTAATTCTTAATATATATATAATGTGTATTTAAAAATGATCATGTATGGATTTTACAAAAAGTTATTTTTCTTTCAAAAGGGATTTTATCAATTAAACATGAAATTATAATTTTAGAACCCTCTGCATATTAGAATCCTTTTTAGATAATTTTTATGGTTGATGCATTCTCAGAGATTTCAGTCATTCCCCATTCAGGAAGCGGTTCTAGATTTATAACTGGTCCATAACTGGCTAGGTCATAGGGGATCTCTTAAAAACTGAAGAACCTATACTTTTATTAACAAAAAGGATATTATGAATATTTTTCTCTCCTTTATCCTATACTGAGTTACTTTGTTTCTGGTATTCTGATTCTGTGTCTTTGATCTTGGCTGAGAAGGTTCTGGAAACGACTGATTTTCTGATTTCCTGTCTTCTGCCTTGCTTTGCTCTTACACATTTCCTTCCACCTACCTCCCTGCTCAACTCCCCATGTGCCTTACTATTAGAGATACTAGTCAGTCTACTCTACTACTTTTTACTTTTAGGACACTTTGTAATATCTTAAATTTTCCTGGATAAATTACTGTTTCTATACTTGATTACTATGCTTTGTTCCAGAGCATTTTTTTCTATGTGTTCTCTTTAGGATCCTGTCCCAAAAAGCTGAAAAGTCCTTGTGATTTAGCAACACAGTGATTTCTCATGAAACACATGAATATGCATTTGTGTAATTGGTTCTTAAAATACAATTTTAAAGAAATATTTTTATATCATTCACAGTTCATTTTTATTTAGCAAAGCAATTTACAAGATGAGATTTATCCCCAGAATATACAAACAGTAGCTAAGTATTCTTTAATATACGTTATGTCCCAAGAACTATTTTAAGTGATTTACATATCGTAACTCATTTAAAATAAGCCCATGAAGCAGGAGGTACTATCTTCATTTTGAATGTAATGAAACTAAAGCATAGAAAGCTTAAGCAACTTACCTAAGGTCCTAGGTGATACCACTAGGAACACAGGTTTTGGTAATATTTGCTTTGTGGTCCTATTACCTTAATTTCATGATTAATTTTTATCTTTGTTTTTATAAATATGTAATATGACAAATTTGCATATAATATATTGAAAAATGGAAAACTTCTTTTACTGTTTAATTTCTAAATTTATGACATTCTGCTTTGCTGCAATATTTTGACAAAATTTATTTTAAAAAGAATTTGCATCTTAAAATGGTAGGAGGATTGTAAAAAAAAGAATCTATGCTCCGTACCAGTGAAAAATCAGAGCTACTGGCATATATAGTTGCTTTAAGAACTAAAAATATGCATAGATTAAGCAGTTTAATAGAAATAATAACAATGCTGTGATTGTTGTGAGCTAGGAATACTTTCCTCATTTCTTTCAATATATCTGAATATTTATAGTTCAACAATCAAGTATTTCCCTGATACTCTTTAACTACTAGTAGCTTATAAAGGTTATCATATATGGAAACTGAGAGAAAAGTCTTTTCAAAATGCCTAGCTACAGAAATGTGACAAGAATGATGTTTTGATGTAATAGAATACATAATCATGACTAACTTACTATCTTGTCATAATTGTACGTAAAATCATAAAACCTATAATACGCCTTTTCTTCTTTTAAAATCATAAGAATCTAAAAGATCAAATGAGCAAACATGTTTGAAAATCACACATTTATTAAATTTAAATTCTTGTATTCAAATAGCATCTACTATGTATTAATAGTGACAAGTGCAAAATGCCATGTCATTTACTGCTTACGTGTTTCGTTTTAGTTCAGTTCAACATAAAGCTGGAATGCAAATTTTAGATGTGCTCTTTGAAGGGTTTAATCAGCCCAGGAGAAATGAAGCCCTGGGGGAAAAGGTATCAACCTATTCTTAGAGGACATGAGAGATGGAATTTTTAATAATTCTTGAAACCAAGTGAAGTATTATTCCTTGACATGATAGAAATTTTGTCAGTCATTTGATTTTTTTTTTTTTTTTTGTATTAGTATTCTTGTGCCATCAAGAATGTCAGGACAAGTCAAGACCATATTACTAGTCAGTCATTGTGTCCTATTGATTTCATCTCAGTGCTTCTCTCCCCTCTAATGACACTGCGTAAGTTCCAAATTTTGCCTTGATTTAAGTAGTCTCACTGTTACCTTTACTTGCATTCTCCCCTTCCATATCATAATCTCTGTCCCCCAAAACCAGTGCATTTTTAGTGCTTTCATAAGGATTTTCCAAAACTTCTATCTGATGGAATCACTTTTAATATTTTGAACATGAAGCCAGACTGCCTGGATGTGTATCCTAGTTCCCTTACCTAGCAGCTTTCGAGCCTTGGCAAAGTCATTTAACTTACTAGTGCTTCGAGGGTTTTTTTTCCCCCTTTGTATGAAATAGAAATAATAATAATAACTAACAGTTGTTAGAGAATTCAGTGAGTTAATATACATGAATTGTTAAAAGTAGTACTTGGTACAGAGTGAGCAATATAGGCATTATTTTATAGAATAAAAGAAAAACTAATACTATGACCTACACAAGGGTAGGCAGCCTTATGTTTGGTCATATATGTATGTACATTTGTGTATAAATGTGAGTGTGTGTATGTGTGTAGGGGTATTTAGACCTACATAAAATCAAGCAGCTGGCTTAATGGATATCCTTATTTGACATTAGAAATTTTTACTCACTGGAAAAATCCAAAATTAGAAAAAAATGTAAAATTGTCAGAGAGGGAGTCCAAGGAAACATTAATAACTGGTTCCAGATAGATAGAGGAATGAGTAGACAAGCAAAATAGGCAGAGACCAGGGTTATATCAGTGGTAGGAGTCCTCTTTCTCTGGGATATAGAGAAGGAAGGAGATAGATTCTTTTGAAGGCACCAACCAATAACCACATTCAGATGAGGTTCAGGTTCTGAGCGTCCTCTAGAATATAGTACAGCAAAATGAGACAGAGTGGATCTATGTACAAGGTAGGATATAGAGAGTCTGGCTAAGGTCAGGGAATTTAACAGGATCTAACAGTGAGCAGGGATCAATGTCAGCATCTCTGGAACTTGATTACTGTGGTATGCACTGCCTTTGATTTTAAATTTTACTTCTGTGCAACTACAGCTGTTAGAACTTTTGCCTGGAAGATGTTTGATTCTTTCTACACAATCATTCCGGAGTTGTTTGAAGTGATCAAAAGCAAACCAGACCACATTGTTTCAGAGCTAGTTGTCAGACGGATGAAAGATACGAGGCAGATGGGATCAAGCAGCAAATTGCCAACCAGTGTGGTGGTTCCCTGGCTGCTGAGACTGTGCCCTAAACCTGTCACCTTATACCACTTCATCTGTAGTCATTTGACCACCATCCTGACTCTACTCTTTAAACTATTACGTACTACCTAATTGCCGCCTGCTGGTATGGATGATAGAAACCTCAACTTGCTCTGATCTCTAGTTCTTGCAGTTTTGTTCCTTAGTTTTCCTGCATGTCCTTGCTACCCAGTTTTTGCTTCAAGCCATCTTCAGTCCTTTCTAAGAAGCCCACACTGGAGCAGACAAGACTCCTTTTCAGGGATGGTGGGCTGGGCTGCACAGGTGTGAGCAAGTTCTGGGACACTACCTTGTTTACTCTGAGCATATTAGGAGATCCTACCTTGTGCTCCTACTATATTATGTATTTATATATGTAATCTCTATAATCTACATAGTATATGCACACACATACATTGTAGCAATGATAGTGTTCTTATGCAATGTTTGGTACATTTGTGACTCTCTACCAGATTTTAAACTACTAGATTTTAAACTACTTCTCCAGTAGAACAATATTTTTCATCTGTGTGTGTCTATCTCCAGTGCCTATATCAGTGCCTAGCTTAAAATGAATAATATATAATAAAAATAATTTAATAAAGGAACCGGATGACAGGTATAAACTAATGCTTGGCAGAGGAAGAGCTACATGCATTGTTAGACAAATATTGGTAAGGAAACTGTCCAAGTGTCTTCTACAAAATGAAGTGTTTCCTTGAAATATTCTAACTTTCCAAGATTTACTGGCTATGCTAACTTGTTCAAGTCTCTTTGGATGACAATAACATTTTTATCTCCATTGTCCAAAAGAACAGAAATCAAGCAAGTTACAAAAAGCACATTTTTGAAGGTGTATTTACTGTCTTAAAAAAAAAAAAAAAACAATACTTCCTATATCAATTTTTGAAGCTCAGAAAATTAAAAAAAAAATTATATATCAAATGTGCCGTAACACATTTGTAGAAAAATATTTCCCATAGGTTGGAATTTTGATATATCATCCTGATACAACCTATAGTCCCTATAAGGAGCTGAGCACTTTCAACTGCTAGAGAGGGATGATTTGACATGTAGGATTTTAAAAGGGGATATCTATGAGTAAGTATAATGTATGCTAAAAAGGAATAAAAACTATTTTAAAACTAAGTAGGGGCACCTGGGTGGCTCAGATGGTTGGGCGTCTGCCTTCCACTCAGGTCACCATCCTGGGGTCGAGCCCCACATCGGGCTCCCTGCTCAGCGGCAAGTCTGCTTCTCCCTCTTCCTCTGCCTCTCCCCCTTCCTCTGCCTCTCCCCACTGCTCCTGCTCTCTCTCTCGCTCTGTATCTCTGTCTCAAATGAATAATAATAAAAAAAAAACTAAGTAATTACTGCCATATACTTTGGATGTTAGATGTTATCTTGAATCTCTAAGTGTCATTGTGACTTAATATGTGGAACTTTGCCATTGAGAAATCTTCAAAAATTTACATATGATTACGTTTCATGATTGGCAACTCTTGATTCCCTCCCTTAAGCTTGACTTGACTTGAACAAATGTGTCTGTGCATGTCTAAAGATACTTCAACAAAAGCCGCAAAGCAAAATTTCCCTTTCCCCCCCCCCCACATTGTTCCTCCAATTTGGTATGGCTAAGATAGAAGTCGAACATTAAGTTGTTTGCACTAATCTCAAAAGTCTGTTTTTAAGCCTTTCACTTTATTCATGAGTGGTAGCAAAGGAAATTACTTGAAATATTATGGAAAGGTATCATTAAAGGCAGAAATACCTGTAATATTTTTAATCATTAAAAGTAAGGATTTTTGGAACTATTCAATCAAGAATAGTTACATACTATAAATGCATGTACCCATGTGTATGAAATTTCTCAAAGATATTTTCACATAAGTACCATACTTTCTAATAATATTATCCTTAGGAGTAAGCAGAACATCCCAATTATAAAATGCCACTTTGAAATGGCTAATTCTAGTAGCTCAAAATTAAATTTTCAGATGCTTCAAAAATATGATTACTTGGTTATTGAAATGAACATCCTAGTAAGAACCCCCTTTTCCATAGTTTTGCATATTTTCTACCAATTCCTACAGTTCAACTAATTTTTATTACTGTTGTTAGCACTCAAAATAGGATTAGAAAACAGGCAAGGTCCTTGCTCTTGTGGTATTTATATCCTGGAGGAAGTGGTGGGGAAGAAGGGAGAAAGATGTCAAATGAACAAACACACAAAAAGATGATTTTAGATTTTGGAAAGCACTGTGAAGAAACTAAAGCTGGGCAGTAAAACAGGACATGAGAAGGCACATTGCTTACGGTTGTCAGTCTGGGACATGAATGACAAGAAGGAGCAAACCAAAGAAAGTATATTCCATGCAGAAGGAAGTACAAATGCAAAGGTATGATGCTGGGCAAGAGCACTGGCTTAGAGGGACCAATTAGACACCACTAAACCTAAAACAATGAGGAGGTGGTGTTTAAAGGATCAGGTGGCAGAGCTTGGCAGGGGCGAGGTCCTAGAGCCAAATGATATGTAAACCATGGTAATAATCTGGATTTTTTAAGTGCCCCGAACAACTATTCAAAGGTTTTCAGCAAGGGCTGAAATTATCTCATTTTTTACCTTCATTGTAAAAGATTAATTTGGTTGCTATCAATGAATAAATTTTATCCAACAAAGTTTACTGAAGTGGGAGACTCCGTTAAGATACCAGTGCTATGGCCCAGTGAGTAATGATGGTGCCTTAGACTACAGTGATGGCAGTAAAGAAGTAAAAAAGTAATCAAGTTTGGTGTGTATGTTAGAGGTAGATCTGACACGATTTGTGTGTGTTTGTGTTTGTGTGTGTATGTGTGTAGAGGAGTGGTGGTAAGTTAGAGATACTAAGAATGACTGCAGGGATCTTTTGGTTTGAGGAACTGAGTGAAAAACTATTTACTGGGATAGGGAAGATTGATGGAAAATCATGTACTGGGAAGGGAAGCACAAATCACAAAGTTATAGTTTTAAACATGTCTAATTTGAAATGCCTATTAGTTATTAACAGTTGAGTTTATGAATTTGAAGCTTAGGGGGAAAGCTAGGTAGGAGGACGTATGTTTGGCACTCACTGCCCAGTTCCTGGTGTTTTAAGCAATATAACAGCATGAGATTATATAGGAAGACTTCTTTAGAGAAATAATAGAATAGAGCTTCAGTTTTCAAAGATTGGGTAGAAGAAGAGAATGATCCAAAAAAGTAAGGAAAAAAGTAAAGAAAATGTAGTTTCACAAGAAATGAAACAAAGCAGGAATGAGGTAGTTGTCAGTTGTATTCAGTTCTGAGAAGCATGCAGATCACTAGTGAATTTAATGAGAGCAATTTCAGCAAAGCAGAGAAGACAAAAGCCTGATAGAAAAGGATTTGAAAGAAAACATAAAATGGGGGTAGGGAAATAGCACTTAGAGCTACTTTTACCTTATTCTGTGAAAGGGTAAGGAAAAAAGGTAAACGCTGTACTGTAGCATAAAAGGATTTTTAAATGAAAATACATTTTTTCTTCAAGATTAGAAATACCAGGGGCGCCTGGGTGGCTCAGTCGATGAAGCACCTGACTCTGGATATTGGATCAGGTTGTGATCTCAAGGTCCTCACATTGAGTCCTGCTTTGGGCTCCATGCTTGGTGCAGAGTCTGCTTAAGATTCTCTGCCTCTCCCTTTGCTCCTCTCTCCCCCACCACCACCACTTGTGCTCCTTCTTTCTCTCTCGCTCAAAAAAAAAAAGAAATACCAGAGCACACTGATGTAATTATTTAGTAAGCAGAAGAAATTGTTGGTGTGAGAGAAAAAGAAAAGATAAAAAAAGACTGAAATACTTAAGACGGGAAAGGGTAGGATCCAGGTCACCAGTGCAGAATTGGCCATTAGTAGGACCATGGACACCTCTTCACAGTGTCAGGAAGAAAAACAGAATAGACACCTACCAAATTAAGTAGATACAGGTTTGTTTACAGAAAGATTAAGTCATTTCTGTTTCTATCTTGGTAAATAAACATCAGGTGAAGTCATTATCTGAGAATTGCTGGAAGATATGACAGTTTGAGGAGAGAAAAAATATACACAGTTGTCCGTGGGAATGGGAATTCTCACTTACTATGGAAATATAACAGAATTGTCTGGATAGTGTTGAGTGCCAATTTGAGACTTGTGGTTATGAACTGAAAGTCCATTTAACATGACTTTATAATGATCTACAGCAAATTTCAGCTTCCTGGTTGCAGGTGAAATGTAAGAAAAGTGTTAGATTACTTAGATTTGCAGTTCAACCAGGTGAACAAAAAGAAGGGAAGATGTCAAGAGAGAAGGATTTTTGTAAGTAAAGGATTTTAATAATGAAAATAGAATCTGGACTTGATAGTTAACTTGGAAGATTGATCATGGAAAAAAAAGTAAATTAATCCAGCTGGAATGAGAGAAGAGGAAGAGGAGAAAAAAAAAAGTAAGGGCTTGGAATTGGAATTTTGAAGGTGTTCTGTTATTTAAGATGTCAACATAAAAAGGGTATAAACCTAGTAGTGGATGGCTGAGGTAGAACGGAGAAAACTTCCACTGGAGATGAAGTCAAATAGCTCAAAGCAATAAAAATTGAGTTAGAATTGAATTGAATCTTTTCCACATTCATAACTCTAATAAGAAAACAAACAAGGAACCTATGTATTTTACTTATTAGGGTTTTGCATTATTTTTGTCCGGTCAGAATTGCACAAAGTGAACTCAGTATTGCTCCCCAGAATAAGAATACTTTTAAAGAATTGAAATAATTCATTTTGTGTTAAGGCTGAAAAAATCTTCAAGATGTGATTATTTATATTATAGATCTTTTTTTTAAAAATTCACAGTTATAGGGGCACCTGGGTGGCTCAGATGGTTAAGCATCTGCCTTCGGCTCAGGTCATGATCCCAGGGTCCTGGGATCGAGTCCTGAATCGGGCTCCCTGCCCCTTGGGGAGCCTGCTTCTCCCTCTCCCTCCCCCTCTCTTTCTCTCTCTTTCTCTCTGTCTGTCTCTCATGAATAAATAAAAATAAAATCTTTAAAAAAATAAAAATAAATTTTAAAAAATAAATAAAAATTCACAGTTATAGAATAGGGGAGAGGTTCATTTGGCTATATTGCACAGATAAAACTGAAAATTTTGGTTTATTGAAAAGAGAGTTGCAAAAAAAAGTTGTGTTACTTTTCAGGTTTTTAAAAGCAATCACCAAATGCACTGAAAGCGTGTATTCAGAACTTTGGATAATTCATTTGGAGGGTTTCAACTATCAAAAGATTTTGACTTATGGAACACTACATCAAAAACTAATGTATGGTGATTAATATAACATAATAAAATAAAATTAAAAAGAAAGATTTTGAGTTATTGACTCCTTTGTTCACTGACATTGAATTTTTAGCCCTTTCACCAAGATCTTTTTTGCACTTGACCTAAGTACCACTGGGAAAATACTAAGAATAACACTGTATTGGGACTAAAAGTCTATTCATGTTGCTACTGCAATGAGACCACATCCATTAGTTTATGCCATTGTTTTCCTATTTAACACCTGTCATATCCCTAGGCACTGCAAAATATATTTGATAAAATAACTGCATTGCTTTTATGGTTCTTGTAGTTTTCTTAGTCCCCAAATTTCTGAATAAAACTTAACCATTAAAATAGGGAAATTATCTAATTACAAACTTTGACATATGAAATTGAAGAATGTAAAAGATCTTAAATGATTTAAATTTCCAATTTTGTCAACATAGAGACATTTAAAATAATTTTGGATAATTTCTTCTATTTAACAACAAAGATAAAAATGTCTACTATGCGGGCACCTGGGTGGCCTGTTAAGTGTCCTACTCTTCGTTTTGGCTCAGTTCATGGGATTGGCCCCATGTGGAGTCTGCTTCAGATTCTTTCTCCCTCTCCCCCACTCCCTCTCCCTGTTCGTGCTCTCTCTCTCTCTCTCAAATCTTTAAACAATGTCTACTATGCACTGGACATTGTGTTAGGTGCTCATGATGTATCTGTGGATAAGACGGGCACAGCCCCTCTCCTCATGGAACTTGCTCTTAATTAGAAATGGTATTTAATTTAAGCACAAGGAAATACAGAAGGCAATAGGAGAACAAAATGAGACCTCATTAAATTAATGAGCTCTGGGAAGGCTGAATGGAAAAGAATGACACTTAATCTGATACGTGAATTATGATAAAGGTTTTCCAGGAAATACAATTGTTTCAGGAGGGAAATATCATATTCAGTGATTTTTGAAACCAAAAAAATTAGGAATCATTTAAGAAACTTAGATTCGGTAAGCACAGATGGCATAATGGACAGGGGTCAAGATGATAAAAGACTAGAGATAGATAAGCTTACACAGGTAAGGTGTGTGCAGAGAACTAAGGGGAACATGAAGTGTTTCTGTACAAAGATAAACATACAGGGCATAAATGAGGGAAGATAATTACGAAGGAGACCACTAAGGAAAGGTCATGGATTTCATATAAATCTCTAGCTTTGTTTCTGGTGAGCCTAACAAAGCAAGTGTTCCAAAGTGAGGAATGATTGGTAAATATATATGAAGCCTCTTGACTTCTATCATTATCACCAAAAAAAGACAAATGAAAAATAAAAAAGCAGTAGTAGAAATAGCCTTACTCTTCCCCTGGAAGAATTCTTTTAATGGCCTTGACCCAACTCTTACTTACTTGAGGAAGGTTGAAAGCTCTTGTTCTTCGCCACCATACCAGTCTTCATTATTTCACTTAGAAATGTTTTTGTTTTACTCATCAAAATACTAAGGGAAACAAAATGTGTTTCAATCATATTGAATGGGAGACACTAAAATTAACACGTTACTCCATTTTTTTTTTCCTTTTAACAATTTTTGTTGGTTTTTTTTATAAGTAACCAAAAATTTCTTTGGCTAAGCTATAAAAATAATCTATTAAGTTAACAACTAACTCACAGAATTTAAAAAAGGCTATAGAAACAAAAACAATAGGAAGTAGAAAAGCTTCAGAGTTCTAGTTACAGAAACTTACTGGTTTTTTTCATTGTTTTTTTGTTTTTGTTTTGTTTTTCAAGTCTCTACTGCCAAGATTAATGAATTCTAATAGTTTTCATCCTCTTACATTTCTTTACTTAAGATTTAATACCTAGGGAATTAAGGAATCCACTAATTCTATATGGGTTATATGCCTCCCCTCTAATGAGGGGAGACTTTGGGACTGCAATAATGGGAAAGAGTCGTTACCCACACAGAATTCAGTATGCTATTACCAAAAAGGAAAGAATGGCCATTTGGATGCTACAAAACCATATTTCGTTTTTATTCTTACTCTTTATTCTTCAACTTCCTTGTATACTGGATTCTTTTTTTTATTAAGTATTTTATTTTAATTCCAGTATAGTTAACAGTGTTCTAGTAGTTTCAGGTGTACAATATAGTGATTCAACAGTTCTATACATTACTCTGTGCTCATCATGATAAGTGTACTCTTAATCTCCTTCACCTATTTCACCCACCCCCCACTTACCTCTCTGGTAATCATCAGTTTGTTCTCTATAGTTAAGTCTGTTTCTTCATTAGTCTCTCTCTCTCTCTTTTCCTTTGTTCCTTTGTTTTGTTTCTTAAACTCAAATATAAGTGAGATGGTATGATATTTGTCTTTCTCTGACTGACTTATTTCACTTATCATTATACACTCCAGCTCCATCCACGTTGTTGCAAATGGCAAGATTTCATTCTCTTTTAGGGCCAAATAAAATTCCATTGTATATATGTACCACATCTTCTTTATCCATTCATCTGTCCATAGACACTTGGGCTGCTTCCATAATTTGGCTGTTGTAAATAATGCTGCAGTCAAGATAGGGGTGCAAGTATCCCTTTGAATTAGTGTTTTTGCATTCTTTGGGTAAATGCCTAGTAGTGTGATTACTGGATCATAGGGCAGTTCTATTTTTAACTTTTGAAGGAAATTCTGTACTGTCTTCCACAGTGGCTGCAGCAGTTTGCATTCTCACCAACAGTGCAAGAGGGTTCCTTTTTCTTCATAGTCTCCCCAACACCTGTTGTTTCATGTGTTTTTGATTTTAGTGATTCTGACAGGTGTCACGTGATATCTCATTATAGTGTTGATTTGCATTTCCCTGATGATGAGTGACCTTGAGCATCTCTTTATGTTCTATTGGCTATCTGTATGTCTTATGTGTTCATGTTTTCTGCTTATTTTTTAACTGGATTATTTGGTTTTGGGGTGGTGACCTGTATAAATTCTTGATATATTTTGGATATTCATGATTTATCAGATACGTCATTTGCAGATACCTTCTACCGTTCCGTAGGTTGCCTTTTTTTGTTGATTTTTACCTTTACTGTGCTGATGCTTTTTATTTTGAGGTAGACCCAATTGATAATTTTTGTTTTTATTTCCCTTGCTGTATTCTTTTCTAGGATTTTTTTTATGGTTTTGGTCTCACATATAGGTCTTTGATCCATTTTGAGTTTATTTTTATGTATGGTGTAAGAAAGTGGTTTGGTTTCATTCTTTTGCACATGGCTGCCCAGTTCTCCCCACACCATTTGTTAAAGAGACTTTTTCCATTGTATATTCTTCTTTCCTTTGTCAAAGATTAATTGGCCATATAATTGTGGGCTTATTCCTAGGTATTCTTTTGGTGCAGTTGTAAATGGGATTGCTTTCTTAATTTCTCTTTCTGTTGATTCATTATTACTGTATAATGCAACAGATTTCTGTACAATGATTTTGTATCCTGTGACCTTATTAAATTCATTCATCAGTTCTAGCAGTTTTTTGGTGGAGTCTTCATGGTTTTCTATACATAGTATCATGTCATCTGCACATAGTCAAAGTTTTATTCTTTCCTTACCAATCTGGATGTCTTTTATTCCTTTTTGTTGTCTGATTGTGGTGTCTAGAACTTCCAGTACCCTGTTAAATAACAATGGTGAGAGTGGACATCCTTGTCTTCTTTGTGATGTTAGGGGGAAACCTCTCAGTTTTCCCCCACTGAACATGATGTTAGCTCTGGGTTTTCATATAAGGTCTTTATTATGTTCAGATATGTTCCCTCTAAACCTACTTTTTTGAGGGTTTTTACTATGAATGGATGTTGTACTTTGTCAGATGCTTTTTCTGCATCTATTGAAATGCTCAAATGGTTTTTATCCTTTCTCTGATTGATGTGATAAATCACACTGCTTGATTTGTGAATATTGAACCACGCTTGCATCCTGGCAATAAATCCCATTGCCATATTTTTGGATTCAGTTTGCTAATATTTTGTAGAAGATTTTTGCATCTATGTTCATCAGACTATGTAGTAGTTACCTTTTTTTGTGATGTCTTTATCTGGTTTTGGGATCGGGTAATGCTGCCCTCATAGAATAAATATGGAAGTTTTCCTTCTACTTTTCCTTCTATAGTTTGGGAAGAATAGGTATTAACTCTTTTTTAAATTTTCAGTAAAATTCACCTGTGAAGCCATCTAGTCCTAGACTTTGTTCGGAGTTGTTTTGTTTTGTTTTTTAAGATTTTATTTATTTATTTGACAGAGAGATAGAGAGCACAAGCAGGGGGAGCAGCAGACAGAGGGAGAAGCAGGCTTCCCACTGAGCAGGGAGCCTGATGCGGGGCTCGATCCCAGGACCCTGGGATCATGACCTGAGCTGAAGGCAGACGCTTAACCGACTGAGCCACCCAGGCTCCCCTGTTTGGAGTTTTTTGATTACTGAATCAACTTCATTGCTGGTAATCAGTGTGTTCAAATTTTCTATTTCTTCCTCTTTCAGTTTTGGGAGGTTATATGTTTCTAGGAATTTATCGATTTCTTCTAGGTTGTCCAATTTGTTGGCACGTAATTTTTCATAATACCACAATTATTTATATTTCTGTGGTGTTGATTGTTATTTCTCTTCTTTCATTTGTGATTTTGCTTATTTGGGTTCTCTCTCTTTCTCTCTTTATGTGTCTTGCTAGAAGTTTATCAATTTTGTTGATCTTAAAGAACCAGCTCCTGGTTTCATTGATCTGATCTATTGACTATATAATTTATTTCTGCTCTAATCTTTACTATTTACTTCCTTCAGCTGGTTTGGGGTTTGGCTCATTCTTTTTCTAGTTCCTTTAGGTGTAAGCTTAGGTTGTGTGAGTTTTTCTTGTTTCTTGTGGTAAGCCTGTGTTGCTATAAACTTCCCTCTTAGAACCACTTTTACTGCATCCCAAAGATTTTGGACCATTGTGTTTTCATTTTCATTTGTTTCCATGTTACTTTTTATTTCTTCTTTGATTTCTTGGTTGACCCATCCATTGTTTAGTAGCATGTCATTTAACCTCCATGTATTTGTACTCTTTACAGATTTTTTCTTGTGATTGATTTCTGGTTTCATAGCCTTATGATCAGAAAAGATGCCTTGTATGGCTTTGATCTTTTTAAATCTTTTGAGACTAGTTTTGTGGTCTAATATGTGCCCTATTCTGGAGAATGTTCCATATGCACTTGAAAAGAATCTGTTTCCTGCTGTTTTAGGGTGGATTGTTCTGAATATATCTGTTAAATCCATGTGATTCAGTGTGTCATTGAAAGCCACTGATTGCTGTTGATTCCCTGTTTCGATGATCTGCCCATTGATGTAACTGCAGTGTTAAAATCCCCTACTATAATTGTATTATAATTGTATCAATTAGATCCTTTGTGTTTATTATTAACTGTTTCATGTATTTGGGTGCTCCTATGTTGAGCACATAAATATTTAAAATTGTTATATTTTCTTGTTTTTTTTGTCCCCTTTATTATTATATAGAATCCTTCTTTGTCTCTTGTTACAGAGCCCGATGCAGGGCTCGATCGGATCGATCATGACCTGAACCAAAGGCAGATGCTTAACCAACTGAGCCACCCAGGTGCCCCTACAGGCTTTGTTTTAAAGCCTATTTTCTCCAGTATAAATATTGCTACCCCAGCTTTCTTTGGACATGCATTTGCAGGATAGATGTTTCTCCATCCCCTCACTTTCAACCTGCAGGTGTCTTTAGATCTGAAATGAATCTCTTATAGTCAGCATATAGATGGATCTTGTTTTTTTAATCCACTCTCTTACCCTGTCTTTTGATTTGGACATTTATTTCATTTATATTCAAAGTAATTATTGATAGATAAGTATTTGTTGCTATTTTGTTACTTGTTTTGTGGTTGTTGTAGTTTTTCTTTGATCATTTCTTGCTCTCTTTCATGGTTTGTTGGCTTTCCTTAGTTAAATAGATTCCTTTCTCCTTATTCTTCGTATATCTATTAGTGGTTTTTGATTTGTATATAACATCTTCTGCAAACAGCAGTCTATATGAAGTTGATTGTCACTTAAGTTTGAACTCATTCTTTATTCCTCTCCCCCCATGTTTTAGTCATACTAATATCTGTGTAGCTTAAGGCTCTTGCTATGGTTTGGTTCTGTTCTTTCATTTGGGATATATTTCTCTGTCTCCTCATTTTGTTTAACTCTCTGTGTCTGTTTCTGTGTGATGTAGTCAGCTACATCTCCTGCTCTTGAAGTAATGGCCTTATGAAGAAGAAATCCTATAGTGCACTGCAGTTCAGTGTTCTCTGTTCACTAGAACCTAGTGCTTCATGGAGTGTCTCCTTCGTGTGTTGCATGTGCTCTGCTGTTGAGTCCTGACTTCTTTTTCTCAGTCCAGTTGTGTGCAGAGGCTTTCTTTGCTTGTTGTGGGCAGTGTTTGGTCCTTGGCTGAGTGTGGTACATTTTGCCAAGGTGTGTGCTGACCTGCTTGTGAAATACAATCTGCCACCACTACCACTGGAACTGAGACCCTGCAAATGGTGCAGGTCAGAGATGTGGTGCTGGTGAGGTTTGCTCCAGTCTTCTGGGTAGGAGGCCTGCAGCCCTTGGACTGAGGCAAATGTGACTGGGAAGAGCAGAGCCATCAAAGCAGGTGGGGGAGGGGGAGCTTGGTCTCAGTGTGTTTATGCTGGAGGGGCAGAGGAGGGAAATGGCATATGCCAGCTCCTTTGTTCCTGGAGTATTATCCCCGTGATCCCTGTCTCTCTAGGCCATGCTCTGAGATGAGTAAATAACTCTTCCTCCTATCTGCCCACAACGTTTTTTCAAACTGCTGCTTCCACACTGTATTTCTGCTGGCTCTTTGTCTAGCTGTCTCTTTAAGGGTGAGGATTCAGCTTCCTGACACCTTCTAGGGTCTCCCAGAGCCAAGCTGGCTGATAATTAAAATTCTGGGGTTTAAGTCTTGCTGGGTGTAAGAACTAATGAGATCAGCCCCTCATATTTTCAAGGCCAAATGTTAGGAGAATTTGTCTTGCCCATGCAGGCTCCCCAGTGTGATAATCTGTTTTCTACCCTTCTCTGTGTCCTCACTTCCCTCTCCACCATGGATAGCCACTGTCTGTTTTGCTCCCAAACTGAGACTTTGGCCTTCCTACCTTCTTCAATGTGGCCTCTTTTCTACCTTTAGTTGTGGAGTTTGTTCTGCCAGACTTCGGGTCTTTTTTGGGTTATTTACATTGATGTTAGTGATATCTAGTTGTATCCATGGGATGAGGCGAGTTTAGGTCCACCTACTCTGCCATCTTCCCAGCCTCTAAACTGGATTCTTAAGGTAAGAAAACTAGAAATAATATTTTGAATTTCAAGTTTGCATAAACTCCATTTTTCCAGCTTTTCTTTTTATATCCTGTGACTTTTTAAGTATGTTTATTGAAATATATGGAAATAGAACAAACTAAACATGTAAAAAGTTTATAATTTTGTAAGTTTTACATTTGTATACACTCTGAAATCATCTCCACTATTAAGACAAGAAACATACACCCACTGTGAAGTTTTCTCATGTCCATTTGCAATCCCTACCTCCTGAATCTCTCCACTCCACCCCCTGCTATCTCAAGGCAACTTCTGTTTGCTAATAAACATTCATTTCCATTTCCTAGAATTTTATAGAAGACTAATGCATTGTGTACTCTTTTGTCTGGACTTTCACTCAATTTAATTATTTTGGGATTCATCCATACAATTGCCAGTATTAATAGTTAATTTTTCCACTGGTTAGTAATACTTTATCATGTGACTATACCACAATTTGTTCATCCACTCACATATTTTCCAATTTTGTCTATTATAAATCTGTAAACATTCATGTACAGTTCTTTGTATGGATATGTTTTTTGTTTTTGTTTTTTTTCAGGGGAAGTACCTAGGACTGGAATGGCAAATGCTAAGATAGGTACATATTTAAACATGGCAGAATTGTTTTCCAAAAGTTGTTCATTTTAACATTCCCACCAAGAGTGTATATGAGTTCCAACTTCACCACATTCTTGCAAATAGTTGGAGAGGACATGTTTAAAAATGCTAGGCATCCTATTTGGTGTATAATGAAGCATCATCATGGTTTTAATTTCCCTTATGACTAATGTTGAACATCATTTCATTTTTGCCATTCATATAGATTCTTTGGTGAGTATTCAAATCCCTGTGCCTTTTTTTTTTTTTCTCTTGAGTTTTGTCCTTGAATTTGGGGGACTTTATATTTTCTAGATGCAAGTCCTTCATCAGATATGTAATTAACAAATATTTTCTCCCAGTCTGTAGCTTGGGTTTTTATTCTTAGCACCATCTCTCAAAGAACAAAAGTTCTTTTTTGGTAAAGTCAAATTTGTTATTTTTTCTTTTAAAGGATCATACTTTTAGTGTTAAGAAATCTTTGTCTAAACCAACATCAAAAAGATTTTATCCCATCAAATTTTTATCTAGAAATTTTAAAATTGTAGGTTTTACATTTGGAGTTCTCTGGCTCTGTCTTCTGAAGTTCCTTTCTTCACTCTTCAACAATCTTATTTTCTTCAATCCCTTTCCTGTGGTCTTCTAACCTGAAAGATGGTGAGTTTCCTATCAGAGTTTTGTATACTGCACCTCCACAACAACTGGAGCTTCCCATAAGGGAAAATTATACAAATTGAAACTTCCCATTAATAGCTCTAAATTTTTTTTAATACATTGTATAGGGATTCCTGCTTTCTAGGTAATTAATACATATACATCCATCATTTCACTTTTTTTTTTTTTTTTTGCGAGAATAAAAGCCTTTATCATATTGAGGTACATTCCTTCTGTACCTAATTGGTTGAAAGTTTTTTTATCGTAAATGGATTTTGAATTTTATCTAATAGTTTGTCTGCATTTATTGAGATGATATGATTTTTTATCAAATGATATGTCACATATTAGTTATCAGATAAATTGGGTTTTAGATGATAGGGTATCAGATAAATTGGTTATCAGATTGATTTGCCTATATTGAACCATTCCTTTTTTTTAAAGATTTAATTTATTAGAGAGAGAGCACGTGAGTATGAGTAGGGCGAGGGGCACAGGGAAAGGGAGAAGCAAACTCCACAGAGCAAAGAACCTGACACAGAGCTCGATCCCAGAACCTCGGGATCATGACCTAGCTGAATGTAGGCACTTAACCAACTGAGCCACCCAGGTGCCCCTATATTGAACCATTCTTATATCCAAAGAATGAAACCTACTTGATCATGGTGTATGATCCTTTTAATGTTCTGCTGAATTTGGTTTGTTACTGTTCTTTTGGGAATTTCTGCATCTGTAAATATCAGGGTTATTGGCCTATGGTTTTCTTGTAGTGCCCTCTTACAGCTTTTGTATTGGGATAATGCTGGCCCAGTAAAATGATTTTGGAAGTATTCTCTCCTATTAAATTTTTTGAGAAAAGTTGAGAAGGATTGGTGTTAGGTCTTCAAATGTTTGATATAATTCACTATTGAAACTATATAGCCAGGGCTTTACTTTCCTGGGATACTTATTGGCCTGTTCAGATGTTCTGTTTCTTCCTGATTCAGGTTTGGTAGGTTGTATGTTTCTAGGAAGTTTTCCCTTTCTTCTAGGTTATTCAGTTTGTTGGCATATAGTTCACAATAGTTTTTTTATGATCCTCTTTCTGTGGTATTGGTTGTAATGTCTCCTCTTTCATTTATATCTTTATTTGTGTCCTCTTCCCCCCCCCCCCTTGGTGAATCTAGCTAAGGTTTGTCAGCTTTGTTTATCTTTTCAAACAACCAGCTCTTTGTTTCATTGATGTTTTTATTGTTTTCCTGTACCCTATTTCATTTATTTCTGCTCTGGTTTTTATTATTTTCTTCCTTCTGCTAACTTTGGGCTTCATTTGCTCTTCTTTATCCACTTTCTTTAGGTATAAAGTTAGGTGGTTTATTTGAGGTCTATTTTTTGATGTATGCATTTATATCTATAAACTCCACTATTAGAGCTATTTTTGCTGCATACCATTAACTTGGTATGTTGTGTTTCCATTTTCATTTGTCTCAAACTTTATGTCCCCTTTCATCTCTTCTTTGATCCATTGGTTATTCAGAGGTATGTTGTTTAATTTCCATGTGTTTGTGAATTTTTCAACTTTCCTCCTCTTACTGATTTCTAGTTTCCTCTTATGGTCAGAAAACCTACTTGCTATGATTTCAGTCTTTTTAAATTTGCTAGTATTTGTTTTGTGGCATAACTTATGATCTAGTCTTAAAAATGTTCTGTGTGCACTTGAATTATATGAACTGTGCTGTTGTTGTGTGGAATGTTTTGTATATGTCTATTAGGTCCTTTTGACCTGAGTGTTATTCACATCTGCTCTTTCCTTATTAATTCTCTGACTGGATCATCTATCCATTGTCAAAAGTGAAGTTTAAAATTCCTCAGTTCTTGGGGCATCTGGGTGGCTCAGTCTGTTAAGCTGCCTACTCTTGGTTTCAACTCAGGTCATGACCTTGGGGTCCTGGGATCGAGCCCCCAGATTGGGCTCTGCGCTCAGGAGAGAGTCTACTTGAGGATTCTCTCTCTCCCTCACCCTTTGCCCCTCCCCCCCACTTGTGTGCTTTCTCTCAAAAATAAATAAATAATTTCTTAAAAAAATAAAAATAAAAGTCCCCAACTCTGGCTGTGTTGCCATTTATTTATCTTTTTTGTTCTGTTAGTATTTGCTTTATATATATTATGTTGCCCAATGCTGTGTGCATAAAAAATGTACATTTGTTATATTTTCTTGATGGATTAATCCCTTAATAATGACCATCTTTGTCTCTTTTGATCATTTTTAGGTTAAAGTATGTTTTGTCTGATAGAATTATAGCTACACCAGACTTCTTTTGGATATCATTTGCTTGAAATATCTTTTTCCACCCTTTTACTTTAAAGCTTTACTTTTGTTTTTATTTTTTATTTTTTATTTTTTTATTATTTTTTTGTTTTATTTTTACTTTTGTCTTTAAAGTTCTAGTGAGTTTTTGATAGGCAGCATATTGCTGAAATATTTTTTAATCCATTCAGCCACACTGTTTTTACAGAATGTGTTTATATTTAAAGTAATCGATAGGTAACAGCTGACTATTGTCATTTTGTCATTTTTTCCCTGTTTTGTGGATGCATGTTCCCATGCATCTTGCTGTCTTCTTTTGTGAATTTAATGACTTTTTGTAGAAATTTGCTCTGACTCCTTTATCATAATGTTTTACATAACTCTACAGATTTTTCTTTTGTAGTTACCATGAGGCTTACATGAAATATATTTATTACTCTATTTTAAGGTGTTAACAACTTGAATAGCATTCCTAAACCTCACACTTTTACTTCTCTCCCATCACACACCTTTTAAATTATTGATGTTAAAATTTACCTAATTTTTTTGAGTATAGCTGACACAATGTTACATTAGTTTCAGGTGTACAACTTAGTGATTTGACAAGTCTATACATTATGCTATGTTCACCACTAGTGTAGCTACCATCTGTCCTGTGACCTCACTATTACAATATCATTGACTGTATTCCTTATGCTGTGACTTTTATACCAATGACTTAGTCATTCCATAACTAGAAGCCTGTATCTCCCTCTCTCTTTTTTTTCCCAATTTTTCCCAACCACCCAACCTTCCTCTCTGGCATATCAGTTTGTACTTATCAGTATGATTCTGCTTTTGGTTTGTTTTTTAGATTACATTTATGATAAAATCATAAGGTATTTGTCTTTCTCAGTATGACTTATTTCATTTATCATAATACCCATCCATATTGTCTCAAGTGGCACAAACTCATCCTTTTTTATGGCTGTGTAATATTCCATTGTATATAATACCCCCATTTTCCTTACCCATTTGTCTTTTGATGGATACTTAGGTTGCTTAGATATTTTAGCTACTGTAAATAATGCTGCAATAAACATAGGGGTGCATATATGTTTTAGAATTAGTCTTTTAATTTTCTTTGGGTAGATCTACCCAAAAGTGGAATTATTATATCATATGATATTTCTATTTCTATTTTTAATTTTGTGAGGAACATCCATACTGTTTACCACAATGGCTGTACAAATTTACATTCCCATCAACAGTGCATGAGGGTTTTATTTTTCTCTACATCCTCAGCAATACTTATTACCTATTTTTATATTGTATATCCCATAAGAAACTATTGTAGTTATGTTATTTTTAATACATTTTCTTAACTTAAAGTTGTATTGAATTACCACCATTGCAGTATTAGAGAATCTAACTTTGATTATATATTTACTATTACATGTATGTTTTATAACTTCATACATTTTATGATGTAAATTAACACTATTTATGCTTGAAGAAACTGCATTTAGCATTTCTTGTAAGGCAAGTCTAGTGGTGATCAACTCCCTCAGCTTTTGTTTGTTTGAGTAAGTATCTCTTCATTTCTGAAGGTCAGCTTTGCCAGGAATAATATTCTTAATTGACAGGCTTTTTTCAATATTATTAATATATCATCCCATTCTCTCCTGGTCTATGTTCTTGTAGTTCACTCAACTTTTTTATGAGAATTATTTTGATTTCTGTGAGACAGTTCATAGATGTTTGTTTCCTTAGGGTCAATTATTGTAGCAAGCTGCAATAATTTTGATGGTATCATGTTTACCTGATTCTTCATGATCCTTGATTCCTTATATTGGTATCTGCACATTTGAGTGAATGGTCTCCTTTTCCATACTTCACAGGTTTGCTTTTGCAGAATCTTACCATTCAGCTCAGCTTGGGGTTCTGGATGGGTAAGCTGGTAGCAACCTTGGTCAGGCGTGGCTTGCTATCAGGGTCTATATTTGGTTGCGGCCACTGCTGAATCTGAGGTCAGGGCAAGTGGTACCACTAGATGGGAACAGTTGGCTAGTACTGCTGGCTTGGTTCTCTGCCTGAGAATGGCTGTGGAATGGTCTCTAAAGTTGCCTGGATTGTCAGGTCAGGCTCCTTAGTCTGGTGGGACTGGGTCCTGTATTCAGCAGCAGGCAGGCCTGGGAATTAGCTTCGCTGTCCACAGAGGGTAGAAGATCAAACCCAAGGCTGACCTGGCTTATTGTTTGGGGATCTAAATCATGCATAACTGTGCACTGAGCTCCCTGGCCAAACAGAGCCACTGGCCTTTGTTCTACAGACTGGCAGAGCTGTTGGCTTGCTTCTTTGCTCTCTTCCACTGTTAGGCTGTAGGATGTACTACACAGCTCTCCAGGTGATCCGGTTAGGTTTCCTGGTCAGGTGGGGCTTGGGAAGGCTTTTCCCATGACTTAGTGGCACTACAGATTGTCTTCCTCAAGTTTGGCAAAGTTCATTCTTTGGGATCCCAAGTTAGGCAGAATTGTGTACTAAGCTCCCTGGTCAGAGAGGACTTCTGGCTTGGTTCTGCAAAAGGGTAGTGCTGCTGGCCAGGCTCTCAGCTCAAGTTCTGGGCTATATTAGCTTTCCAGGTGCTCTGGCCACAGGTTTCCTGGTCAGGTGGGGCTCAGGTGGCACTCAGCAGTAGACAGTGCTACTAATTAACTTCCTTGTCTGGGTGCAGTAGAACAGGCTCCAAGGTCAGCAGAAACTGTACACCAATTTCCCTGTTCAGTGGGGTCACCATCTTAGCTCCACAGAGGGGCACAAAGGCATGTTAGGGATTTTTCTTTGGGTACCTCTCCAAGTAGAAATTCATTCTGTCAAGATTTGAGCACTAGTCACAGCTAATTCCACCCCCTTCTCCATCACAACCTGATTTCCAGTAGTCAAGGCCCACAGATTACCCCCTATTTCTCTGTGAGGCAAGACCCTAGCAGGCCTCCCAGAAAATGACCTACAATTCTGGGGGACGTGGATGTCCACCTTGAACTCTTTTTCCCACTGGGGAGACCATGGCCCGAGGGGAGCCCTCTTGGTGTGGCACTGTGTCAGCCTGGGGGAGGGGCAACATGGTCAGAATGTAGCCAGTCCTCTTACCCTTTATTGTGGTCTTTCTTGGTCTCTGTGGTCCATGGGGTGCTTCCTTACCCCCGTGTGCCAGGAATTTTACAATGGTGCCTTGTTTATGATTATTTGCTAGTTTATCTAATTGTAAGGGGGACTGAAGGTAGGAATAATCTATATTGCTATCTTGATGATGTGCCACCCTCACATCTTTATCCATTCATGTGTTGATGGACTTTTTTCCATATCTTGTTTATTGTGAATAATGCTACAGTATATATGGTAGTGTAGATATCTCTTTGAGATCCTGTTTGCATTTCTTTGGCAATATACCTAAAAGTGGAATTGCTGGGTCATATGGTACTTCCATTTTTAATTTTTTGAGAAATCTCCCCACTTTTTTCCATAACTGTATCAATTTACATTCCCATCAACAGTGCACAAGAGTTCCTTTTTCTCCACAACCTTGCCAACATTTATCACTTGTCTTTTTGATGATAACCATTCTAACAAGTGTGAGGTGATATTTCATTGTGCTTTCACTTTGCATTTCCCTTATGCTTAGTGATGTTGAGCATCTTTATGTACCTGTTGATCATTTGTCTGCTGTCTTTAGAAAAATGTGTATTCAGTTTCTCTGCCCAATTACAAAAGACAGAACATTCCATTGCTTCCTATAATTTTGACTCTCTTTTTGAAATCCACTCTTTGTACTCACTTTTTGTATTTTTTCCAGTTTATTTGTAGTAGCATTAATGTTTATGACTTCTCTATACCAGAAGGTGAATGACGAGAACTTGAAATATATGTAATGTGTAGCTATTGTATTGGTTTCAGGCATTGTTACCAAAACAAAACAGGCGAATTCAAAATTTATACCTACTGTATTGGACATCTTCTATTAGGCACATATTTTTCCTTTCTTCCTCAAGCCATTGTTGGGGGTACTGGCTTCACACTGGTGCAATCTAACGTCCCCTTGGGTTGAAACCATGCCATAAACTTTACATGTTCTGCTCTGAGATTGTAGTTATGTTATAAGATGCCTATGAAAAGGGCTCAATATTCACTTATGACTGATTCATTTTAAAAATGTAATGCCCCAGACACATTGCAAAAGGAGCCTGAAAAGGTCCCATGGGACTGTGTAACTAAACACCATTTGTTTGTAGCATTGGCCAGTTTAATGATATCTCTTTTGTATTTGTTTTACCCCAACTTCTGCTTCAGGACCCTCGTTGATCACTCCTCCTTGGGATCATACTTTGAAGTTAATGATGTGCATATGAATCTTTGTCTCCAGCTCTGCTTTCAGAGAATCCAAGCTTAGAATAATTCAGTTTATGCCCCGCCCCCACGTGGTCTTAATAATAAGACCTTTAGTTTGGGATTATAGAGTTGGATCACTCACAGGTTACACAGCAATGTGACATGGTTCTTAATAATTGGGATGGTGAAATCCCCTGGCATGCAAGAGCATCACAGTTACCAAGATTCTCACCCATGATGGATTGTGAAGTGATGCAAAAGAATAGTGTGGTAGCTATAGTCCTTAAACAAAATGGGAGAGGTGGTATTATGAGTTGGCTCGATTTGTTAACTAATATAGAGACACTGAATAAAGGAGTGTCAGGATCAAGTCAGCCATTAATCAACTCCGTGAACTCTGAGATTCAGGTAGCCTCTATGCCATTTTGCAAGGAGACTCTCAACTCTTATGTCTGCATTTAAGATTATACTTAAGTCAGGTAAAGGATTTAATAAAAATAGGAATATGAACTTTAACCTAGCATCTTCCACATTGGTAAAGGATTTCAATGCATACTAAGATATCCCCCTTTAAGGTAAAAGACAAATTGTTGCACCTTGTATCATAAACCTTTCATAACGAGACACTTGATTTTACCCCCCAATTTTGGAAACACTACATCCTACACTTAGGAAAATTCTTAGTCTCTTGAATTTATTCTAGAAGTTAGCAAACATTTTCTCTAAAGAGTAAGATGGTAAATATTTTAGAATTTGCAGACAAAATGGTTTCTGTTGGAACTACACAAGTCTGCTATTGTGGCAAAAAAAGAAAAATAGTCATAGGCAACACATAAACAAATAGGTATGTTTGTGTTGTAATAAAATTTGATTCAAAAAAAAATAGCAGACTAGATTTGGCCTATAGGCCATAGTTTGCAGAATCCTTATTAATGGGTGACTCAGAAAAGTCCTAGTCTAAAGTGGGGTCCAGAGGAAGATGCTACTTTATAATTCCAAGTCCAGACTGTGGTGAAAGTTTCTCTGTCACTCAGGCCATGTGGCCTAACAGATCTGATGATTCTAGCCTTTTCTATAGTGTATCAAATGCCAGGTGGAACCTCTGACAAACATCAATAAAGGATGTATTGCATAGGCCAGTAAGCAGATCCTTACCTGAGAACACACTGAATACTTCTTGTTTTATGCTGTGATACTTTGTTTGACACCCTGTGTATGAAACTCTACAGCATCTTGATCAGCACTCAAGCATATGCAGGAAGTCCAGGGTAATTAACACTTCCAGGGCCAACCAAGTGATACAAAACTGATGGTTAAATGTGTTTGCTTTGCCTCACCTGGGTAGACCGTTTTGAGATATATAAGACCTCTCAGAAGCAACTGTGAGAGTACTAGTTGCCATAGTGATGGCCTACGAATTTACACAGCTTTTTATTTGCTTTTCCTTCTATATTTTACTCTCCTCATCTATCAGTTTGGCTTTCTGGGATTACCTCCCCCCAAACACCACCTTTTTCAAATATATAATTCAGAGACTTATTTCAGGAGAACCCAATGTTGGATACCCTGTTAAAACTCTTTAAATGCACAAGACAAAATTGTATTATTCTAATGTTCCAAGATAAAAATAAAGGATTTCTTTTTCTGCATGCATTTATTTATGAAGAAACATAATATTCCCCCAAAAATAATTTAAAATACAACAAAAAAATAGGAATGATGAATCCCCCTTTTTTCCCCCATAAGAACGAGGGGATGATGTATTTCAATATACACTGAGAAATCAAATGTAATCAAACTAATCTGTAAACTGAGCATGTCAGCAGTATTTGATGTAATTTCAAGTTACTTAAATGATGTCTCTGTAGCTCTGTGTAAAGAAATTAAGTTCAAAGGCAATTTGGTTTTTACAGATGAAAACACAAATCAGATGATCCTTTGAGAATTTTTTCTACTTTCTCTAATCTTGTGTGTGGCTTTTTTTTTTTTTTTTTGGTGGGGGAGAGTTTAGAAAAAATAAGATAGAATATTCAAGAAAGGGGCAAAAGGAATGTTTACAGGGGCTCCTAACCCTGTTCATTTATTTATTTTGAATCATGTTTGTTGTCACAGCATGTAGGTTTACCTTTATTTAAACTTGGATGTAGAGGGAAAAAAAATACCTAGATAAATGGCAGTCCTCTCTCCTCTGTTTGTGTATTTTTTGTTCTTTAATTTCCTAAACTGGAGATGTGCTGAGTGTAACACGGTATGTCATTCTTAAACAAGTTGCTACTTTTAGCTGTCACTTTTGATCAGAAGGCACACAGGTTTGGGGCATAAAACTTGCAAATAAAAATCAGAGAAATAAAAACAATTTCCATTTTCACTTAAAAATTCACAAACTGTGGTGTTCTGAGCAGCATGTGGTAGTTAAGAAAACATGTCTTTCATTTTTCTTGCTTCTGTAAAAAGACAATTTGGAGAAAGAGTGAATGCCGAAAATGTATCTTTTAGCTTTCTGAGTATTTGGGCATGCTGTGAAGATCACACTTAATTAAAGAAAGGCTGTGAAGTCTTGTTCCCCTCCTGCGTCAGACCTAGTGTGATCAAAGAGGCTCTGTGTTACATTTTAACTCACTGGTTGATAGGAATATTTTAAATTATTTGACCAATTAGTTAAAATTTCTAAAACAAAACATGGGTTTTAAGTTCCCCATTGGTTTCTGACTTTCAACTGTTAAAGTGCTTTCTTAAAACAGATGGAATGGTGCTTGACATATCAGAGGCTAAAACAATACTTAGAATAAACAAATTATCAACATCTAATTTCATGATTAGCCAAATCTCAGCCTGTATCCTCTATCTACAGAATCTTGTCTGCCACAATGACTCTTGTTAGAAGTCATCATATTTTTAATTTTCCATTTTTTCCTCTCTATATTACAACTTTCACCCCTCTTTCATAGTAAAAGCTCACAGAACAGAAATTTTCACTTCTTATGACTACAAAGCCCCATGAGATGCTGTGTATGAAACAATCATGGACCTAATAATTCTACTTGCTTGGGAAAAAGATCACAAACTTTCTTTTTAAAAAATCCTCAATGCTTTAATATTACTTGGATGATAACTTTTAGCTGAATTGTCAAATCCAGTCAACTGAACCCCACTAAAATGTTAAAATTATTTCTTAAGAAGTGATTATATACCTATTAGAATGGCTAAAATCCAGAACACTGACAAGACCAAATGGTGGCGAGGATGAGGAGTGACAGAAACTCTCATTTATTGCTGGTGGGAATGCAAAGTGGTACAGCCACTTTGGAAGGCAGTTTGGCAGTTTCTTACAAAACTAAACATATATTTACCTTATGATCCAACCTCGTGTTCCTTGGTACTTAACCAAAGGAGTGAAAATTTATGTCCACACAAAAGCTTGCACACAAAATAGCAGCTTTATTTGCCACTGACAAAACCTGGAAGCAACTAAGATGTCCTTCAGTAGGTGAAAGGATGAATACACTATGGTATATCCAATGGAATATTATTCAGTGCTACAAAAAAAGAAAAAATCTAACAAGCCATGAAATCACATAGAATAACTTTAAATGCACATTACAAAGTGAGAGAAAATCTGAGAAGGCTACGTATAGTTGACTTTTTTTAATAAGATTTTATTTATTTGAGAGAGAGAGAGAGGGAGTGAGTGAGTCGGAGTACAAGCGGGGGAAGAGGCAGAGGGAGAGGAAGACAGAGAATCTCAAACCTGACACAGGGCTCGATCTCACAACCCTGAGATCATGACCTGAGCCGAACCTGAGAGACAGACACTTAACCAGCTGAGCCACCCCAGCTCTGTATAGTTGACTCTTGAACAACAGGTTTGAACTACTTACTGTGTGGTCCACTTACACTTGGATCTCTTTCAACAAATACAGTACTGTTTATATACTTTTAAGATTTTCAGAATATTTTCTTTAGCTTTATTGTAAAATATAATACATAATACAACATACAAAATATGTGTTAAACAATGGTTTGTGTTCAAATAAGGCTTCTAGTCGACATTATTCTATTGGTAATGTTTTGGGGGAGTTAAAAATTATACATGGATTTCAACTGCATGGGAGGTCAATGACCCTAACCCTAACATTGTTCAAGGGGTCAACTTTACTTTGATTCCAACTGTATGACGTTCTGGAAAAAAAACAAAACTATGGGGAAAATTTAAAAGATGAGTGGTAGCCAAAGCCAAACCTATTAAATGTACACACCAAGAGTGAATCCTGAGGTAAACTATGGACTGTGGGTGACTTGTACCCATGTAGGTTTACCCTTGGTTTAAAAAAAAAAAAAAAAAACACCATTCTTGCGAGTGTGCTGATAATGTGGGAGGCTATGTATGGGTAGTAGCAAGGAGTATATGGGTAATATTTGTACCTTCTTCTCAATTTTGTTGTAATCCTAATACTGATCTAAATAACAGTCTTAAAACAAGTGTGGACTGGGAAAAGGTAAAAGTTGGGAAGCAATGTATAGAGGTAAGTATAGGAGAAGTAGAAATTGGAATTAGAAGATGCTGCTTTACCAATAGTAGCTTAGTGATCATGGCCAAATCTCTTAAACTCTTGGAGATTCACTTCCACATCTGTGACATGAGATGAATAATATTTGTCTCACCAGGTTGCTCAGGGAGAATATGAAATTCATGAGTATATATTTTAGGTATAGAAACCTTTATACATTATCTATTACTCAGTAAGCCTGCAGAATTTTCGTTTTCTTCCTTTTTTTTTTTTTTTTTTTTTTTTAGAGAGAGAGAGAGTGCAGAGGGAGCGGGGAGAGAGAATCCCGTGCAGGTTCCACTCCCAGTGTGGAGCCAGATATGGGGCTTGATCTCCTAACCCTGAGATCATGACCTGAGCTGAAATCAACTGGCAGGTGCTTAACCGACTGTGCCACTCAGGCACCCCAAGACTGCAGAATTTTTATGTAAAGTATATCTATTGTAGGATAGCTTATAAAATAATAGTTCTATCTAGCAAGTTTATTCATCAGAATCAGCTCCCAAGAAACATTTATTTTTTTTGGGGGGGGGGAATTTAATAACACTGTTTTTAGAAAGCCAGTCAATAACTATTTCTCTATTCATAATTCAGGCTGAGATTCTTTTTGAAGCTGAGAATTTTTACTCAATGCCATTTATTGATTTTGCAGCAAGTCACAAGAAAGGAATATAAATACTACTTTTCAACCTTGCCTTCAACTGCCTTCAATTTTGCCTCGAGGTCATATTTAAATACATCAACAGAAAACTGGTTTCTTTTGTTTGGATCAAAGAATAGGGCAATGACTAAATAGGTCTGTGCTCCATCTTCTCACTTTTGTGAGTCCTCACTTTATGTATTAGTCTATGGCTTTTCGACCAACAGTTTCCCCTTGGGTCCTGAGATCTAAAATAGTAGCTGCTATCAGTCAAGAGCCCTCAGACACCAAAAATCTTGGTGATGATAAAGGTGAAGAAAAATAAAACAACTTTTCCAAAAGGGGTTTCTGAGAAGGGCTTTAGAATTAATCTAAATTGAATTGTAGTCAATCTTGTTTAGATTTGTCTTTGAAAAACTATACTTGTATTATATCATCTCAGTTTTAAATTCCATCCAGAAGCTGATTCCACAATTTTTTCAGGAAAAAAAATCCATATTTCTCACCTCAAAAGGAATGAGTCCATGGAAAGGAACAGGACTGTGGCAGAGGTGTAAAAAAAAAAAAAAAAAAAAAAAAAAAGATGGACCCAGAACATCTTGGGCTATAATGTAAAGAAGTGCTCCAAAAATGACTGGATGTGTCAAAAGGATATAGGGGTTAGCCTGAGGTGTTTCCCACAAGTCACATATGGAACAATTTGAAATCAAAATAATATTAGAAATAGTTAACTATTAAAATTAATTATAGCCCATTGAATAAGAATCTATGTCTATGATGTTATAAAGTGGGGAAAAAAGGAAGTTTAATGAGAAATGGGATATTTATAGTTTCAAAGCAGCTCACAAAATGCTAATTAATTCCAAGGAGAAAAAGAGTAACTTTACAGTGAAAAAGCCTGGCAGACACGATCTTAATCAAGTGATCAAAGTGAACATCATCAATAACTAGATAAATGGAAATAATTTGCCACTTTAAAAGATATAATGAGAAAAAAGACCTATATCTCATGTACTTCTTGAGGAATGTGAGCCAATTCCAAGTAGAAGAACGTAATACAAAATAACTGGTTTGTAATCTTCAAAAGTGTCAAAATCATAAAAGCCAAGGAAAGACTGAGAGACTTTGTTCAGTGTTGAAAGAAACTGAAGACAGATACTGTTCAGATGCATTATATGACTCTGGACTTAATTCTTCTGCTATGAAGGGTATTATTGGTTGATGAAATCTGAATGACTTCCGATGCTTACTTGGCAGCAATTTACCGATGGTAATTTCTTGGTTTGGACGGTTATATTGTGGTTACGTAGGATAATGTATTGTTTGTAAAAAGACACATTAAAATAATGAAGGCATCAGGTTTGCTATTCTCAGATAACATCAGGGGGAAAAAAGTCTTTGCAGTGCATGTGTGACTTTTCTGTAGGTTTGTGATTGTCAGTATCCAGGATCCACCATATAAAAACCAAATCATGGTCAATAAGAATTAAGATAGAAGTGAGTGGATGGCCCTCAGTGCACAGCTGCAGCTGCTGGACCTTTACCCTAAATCCCAATCCTGGGTTCTGGCTGGTCATTACTGCTTGGGATAATAATAGCAGGGATGGACTGCTCTCTATAAGCCAGGGCTGGGCCAAGCCCTTGGTGTATAATATTCCATTTAACCCTTGCTACCACCTCACAGAGGCTTAATGGCAATTCTTCAAGAAGCCAAAGCTCTCTGTTTCTCCTTAGAAGGCGTGCTATGCGGTTCAGCTCATAGCAGGGTGTTGGGATACAGGACTGGACAACGTTGATAAGGATAAGCTTCCATGTCTTCAGAGGCTGGTGAAAGACACAACATTAGGTAACTAATGGACTGACACTGGGCTGTGGACCATACTTTGAGGAGCCCTGCTCAAAAACCTTCTTCCCTGGCTTTATGAGTGGGGATTATCACTGCTGCTCTACTAATAAATTCTTCTTTCCGTTCAAGCTTACATAGTTTCTATTTGCAACCAAAAGAATATATTAACTTATGTGGAAAGTAGCCCCCTCTTTGCTCTATTTTAAAGGACTCATAGAGGTAATTCACCTGCCCACTCCCTTTTATACATGATGCATTCCTGGAACTGTGGACTCTCATCAGATGATATATTTGCACATTATAATGCATGTTTTTGTTTTCAGAGAGTTCACATAGGTTATATCTTTAATTACACCTCACGTTTTAGGTGGTATCGTCAACAAGATATTTCTAGACACTATGTACATTCTTAAATAGCATTCTGGTTTTTTTTAATTGCATACTTCATCAATAAGTTAAATCCTCGAGCATCTCATTGAAGGTAAATATTTTCTGTTTTTGAGATAAAAATATTTTTTACCCTTGTATCAACTGTATTAATTTCTGACACTTATGCTATGTACAAGCAGTGTGTGTATTTCTGCATAGGAGAGTGTGTTTTCTGCATAGAATCATTCCTCTTCAATGTTCATTCATCAAACAATGTATGAGAATCCCATATTTGGCCATGTAGATATACAAATATGTATAAAAATAAATTTATAGAATTAATGGTTTGGATGTACCATGTTCAAAGTTACTCAAAAGTTGAATATGTGAAATTTCACACTAGTGTCTAATAAGAAAAGTAGGGAAAAAAACAAATATTTCAAGTAAAATAGTAAGAATTGTGCTGTGGCATAACTAAATATGTTAAACATATATGTAAATAAAGCTTTTTATTAAATAAAGAAGATATGGGAAGGACCTTCCTAATTTAAAGAATTTTCTTATATTTTTTTTAAGTAAATTATCAGTGAAAATAATAGAGAATTAGAGTAAAAAGTAAAGTCCCTCCTGTATTTTCCCTACTTCCCAATCCACTTTACAGTAATGAACACAGTGCTTTGAAGCATATCCTTCTTGGGCTTTTCCTATATTTACTAGCATGAGAATGACAATATAATGAGCAGTTAAGACCATATCATGCAGCCAGCTAGACTACCTGAGTTCAAATCTCTCTGCTGCGCAGCAGTTCTTGCAAATGTGAGTGTATTACTTATCTTTGTGGTGGTTTCTTCATTTCTGCAACTGGGCTGATAATCATGTCTACCTACCAGGTTGGTTACAAAGACTAAATAATACGTGTAGACACCCTAGAACAGTGTTTGGCTCTAACAATCCTGCTTGGTTCTTTACATAGACAAGCATGTCTAGTTTTACACAGAAAAAACAAAACAAAACCAAAACAATGTCTATATAATCATAGGACTTTATTTTTTTCACAGTGAACATTTCACATTGTTTTTCTTATTTCAATAAAAATTAAAGTTTTCCTTACTGAAATTGCATCATAAACATATCTTTTCGTCTGTGATTATAGAGGAGAACTGATTAGATTATCATACTTACTTCCAAAATTCTATAATTTTACTCGTTCTTCATCTTTTCCAAGATCCAAAGCTTTTTCTTTCTTTCTTTTTTTTTTTTTTTTTTTGAACTATATAGCAGCCTCATTCAGAATCCCCTGTTAGGAAAAGGGACCTGAAAGATGGGGAAAGGCCATCCTTGAGTCTGGAGGTTGGTAGTAGTGGTTGAGTTGAGGATCCACTACCCAAGAAGAATTAGAACTGAAATATGAGAGTGGGTACTTAAAACACCAGAAGTCACTGATGTTCAAGGTAGCCTGACAGAACTAGCAAGAACAAGTTCATCTCAAAGGCCTAGGAAGAAACACAGCAGGATTCAGGGACTCAACAATTAAGAGGACAGAATCTAGCCCAGGAAAGTGAGTCATGAAGACAAAGAGACGTGAACAGCAGTAAGGCAATCTACCCTCCTGTGATATTGCTCTAAAACTCTACTTCATTTAAAGACATTTTTTTTTATGAAGGCAAGAACCAAGTTCCAGCTTGTGTGACCTGAGTGTGGCAAGTGAAAATGGCCCCATTTAGTTGGACTGGAGGTAGAAGCAAATCTGGCCCTGACAGCAGGAAGCCTGGAGCATATCACAGCACACAGGCTAATTTTCAGGGGCCACATGCTGGCTGTAACTATTATGAAGCTCAATGATTTTCAAATATAGATTTTCCTTGACATACAGGGTTACATCCTCATAAACCCATTGTAAGTTGAAAAAATCAAAAGTCAGAAAAGCATTTAATATTCCTAGACTACTTTAAGTGTGCTCAGAACACTTACTGTAGCCTACAGTTGGGCAAAATCATATAAAGACTACTTTATAATAAACTATTGCATATCTCATGTAATTCATTGAATACAGAAAGTGAAAATCAGAATGGCTGTCTGTGTACAGAATGGTCATAAATGTCTCTGTTGATTACCCTTGTGATTGTGTGGCTGATGGGGAACTGTGGCTTGCTGATGGTGCTCAGCATCACAAGAGTATGATACTGAATATGGGTAGCTCAGGAAAAGATCAAAATTCAAAATCTGAAGGAGTTTTTACTGAATCTGTATCACTTTTAAGTTTTTTATTTTGACTCCAGTGTAGCTAACATACGGTGTTTATATTAGTTTCAGGTGTACAATATATAACGATTCAACAATTCTATGTTACTCAGTGCTCATCATGGTAAGTATACTCTTTAATCCCCATCACTTATTCCACCCCCCCCCCACTCACCTCCCTTCAGGTAACCATCAGTTCTCTAGAGTTAATTTTTTTCTTGCTTTGTCTCTTTTGTCCTTTGTTCATTTGCTTTGTTTCTTAAAATCCATGTAAGAGTGAAATCATATGGTATTTAGCTTTCTCTGACGGACTTTTTTCACTTAGCATTATACTCCCTAGCTCCATCCATGTTGTTGCAAATAATATTCCAGTGTGTGTGTGTGTGTGTGTACCACATCTTCTTTATTCATCCATCAATGGACACTTGGGCTGCTTCCATAATTTGGCAATTGTAAATAATGCTGCAATAAACATAGGAGTGCATGTACCCTTTGAGTTAGTGTCTTTGTATTTTGAAGGTAAATACCCAGTAGCGTGATTACTGGATTGTAGGGTAGTTCTATTTTTAACTTTTGGAGGAAGCTCCATACTGTCTTCCACAGTGGCTGTATGAGTTTGCATTCCCAACAGTGCAGGAGTATTCGTTTTTCTCCACATCCTTACCAACACGTTATTTCTTGTGTTTTTGATTTTTGCTGTACTGACAGGTGTGAAGTAATACCTCTTTGTAGTTTTGATTTGCATTTCCCTGATGATGAGTGCTGTTTCACATCTTTTCATGTATCTGTTAGCCATCTGGATGTCTTCTTTGGAGAAATGTCTGTTCATGTCTTCTGCCCATTTACTAATTAGATTATTTGGTTTTTGGGTGTTGAGGTCTAGCAGTTCTTCTTTTATTTTGTATACTAACCCTTTATTGGACATGTCATTTGCAAACATTTTCTCCCATTCAGTACGTTGCCATTTAGTTTTATTGATTGTTTCCTTCACTGTGCAGAAACTTTATTTTGATGAAGTCCCAATAGTTATTTTTGCTTTTATTGCCCTTGCCTCTGGAGACACATGTAGGAAAATGTTGCTATACCTGATGTCAGGAAAATTACTGCCTGTGGTCTTTTCTAGGATTTTTATGGTTTCACATCTCACATTTAGGTCTTCAATCCATTCTGAGTTTATTTTTGTATATGGTGTAATAAAGTGGTCCAGTTTCATTTTTTGCATATAGCTGTCCAGTTTTCCCAGCACCATTAGTTGAAGAGACTGTCTTTTTCCCATTGCACGTTCTTGCCTCTTTTATCAAAGATGAATTGACCACATAATCATGGGTTTGTTTGTGGGCTTTCTATCCTATTCCATTGATTTATGGTCTGTTTTTGTGACAGTATCACATTGTTTTGATTACTACACCTTTGTAATATAACTTGAAGTGCAGAATTCCAGTGCCTCCAGCTTATTTTTCTTTTTCAAGATTGTTTTGGGTATTTGGGGTATTTCGGGGTTCTATAAAAATTTTAGGATTGTTTGTTCTAGTTCTGTGAAAAATGCTGTTATTTTGATAGGGATTGCATTAAATGGGCAGATTGCTTTAGGTAGTATAGACATTTTTAACATTTGTACTTCCAATCCTTCAACATGAACTATATTTCCATTTGTGTCTTCTTCAGTTTCTTTTGTCAATGTTTTATAGTTTGCAGAGTGTGGGTCTTTTAACTCCTTGGTTAAGTTTATTCCTATTTATTATATTCTTTTTTTTTAAACTTTTTTATTGTCATGTTAATCCCCATACATTACATCATTAGTTTTAGATGTAGTGTTCCATGATTCATTGTTTGTGCATAACACCCAGTGCTCCATGCAGAACGTGCCCTCCTCAATACCCATCACCAGGCTAACCCATCCTCCCACCCCCCTCCCCTCTAGAACCCTCAGTTTGTTTTTCAGAGTCCATCGTCTCTCATGGTTCGTCTACCCCTCCGATTTCCCCCCCTTCATTCTTCCCCTCCTGCTATCTTCTTTTTTTTTCTTTTTTTCTTAACATATATTGCATTATTTGTTTCAGAGGTACAGATCTGAGATTCAACAGTCTTGCACAATTCACAGCACTTACCAGAGCACATACCCTCCCCTGTGTCTATCACCCAGTCAGCCCATCCCTCCCACCCCAACCCCACTCCAGCAACCCTCAGTTTGTTTCCTGAGATTAAGAATTCCTCATCTCAGTGAGGTCATATGATACATGTCTTTCTCTGTTTGACTTATTTCGCTCAGCATAATACCCTCCAGTTCCATCCACGTCGTTGCAAATGGCAAGATCGCATTCCTTTTGATGGCTGCATAATATTCCATTGTATATATATACCACCTCTTCTTTATCCATTCATCTGTTGATGGACATCTTGGCTCTTTCCACAGTTTGGCTATTGTGGACATTGCTGCTATAAACATTGGGGTGCATGTACCCTTTCGGATCCCTACTTTTGTATCTTTGGGGTAAATACCCAGTAGTGCAATTGCTGGATCATAGGGTAGCTCTATTTTCAACTTTTTGAGGAACCTCCATACTGTTTTCCAGAGTGGCTGCACCAGCTTGCATTCCCACCAACAGTGTAGGAGGGTTCCTCTTTCTCCACATCCCTGCCAACATCTGTCATTTCCTGACTTGTTAGCCATTCTGACTGGTGTGAGGTGGTATCTCATTGAGGTTTTGATTTGGATTTCCCTGATGCCAAGCAATATTGAGCACTTTTTCATGTGTCTGTTGGCCATTTTGATGTCTTCTTTGGAAAAATGTCTGTTCATGTCTTCTGCCCATTTCTTGATTGGATTCTTTGTTCTTTGGATGTTGAGTTTGATAAGTTCTTTATAGATTTTGGATACTAGCCCTTTATCTGATACATCATTTGCAAATATCTTCTCCCATTCTGTCGGTTGTCTTTTGGTTTTGTTGACTGTTTCCTTTGCTTTGCAAAAGCTTTTTATCTTGATGAAGTCCCAATAGTTCATTTTTGCCCTTGCTTCCCTTGCCTTTGGTGATGTGTCTAGGAAGAAGTTGCTGTGGCTGAGGTCGAAGAGGTTGCTGCCTGTGTTCTCCTTTAGGATTTTGATGGACTCCTGTCTCACATTTAGGTCTTTCAACCATTTGGAGTCTATTTTTGTGTGTGGTGTAAGGAAATGGTCCAGTTTCATTCTTCTGCATGTGGCTATCCAATTTTCCCAACACCATTTGTTGAAGAGACTGTCTTTTTTTCCATTGGACATTCTTTCCTGCTTTGTCAAAGATTAGTTGACCATAGAGTTGAGGGTCCATTTCTGGGCTCTCTATTCTGTTCCATTGATCTATGTGTCTGTTTTTGTGCCAGTACCATACTGTCTTGATGATGACAGCTTTGTAATAGAGCTGGAAGTCCGGAATTGTGATGCCGCCAGCTTTGCTTTTCTTTTTCAACATTCCTCTGGCTATTCGGGGTCTTTTCTGGTTCCATACAAATTTTAGGATTATTTGTTCCATTTCTTTGGAAAAAAGTGGATGGTATTTTGATGGGGATTGCATTGAATGTGTAGATCGCTCTAGGTAGCATTGACATCTTCACAATATTTGTTCTTCCAATCCATGAGCATGGAACGTTTTTCCATTTATTTGTGTCTTCCTCCATTTCTTTCATGAGTATTTTATAGTTTTCTGAGTACAGATCCTTTGCCTCTTTGGTTAGATTTACCTATTTATTATATTCTTTTTGGCGCAATTATAAATGGGATTGCTTTCTTAATTTCTCTTTCTCTTGCTTCATTATTATTGTATAGAAATGCAATGGAATTCTGTACAATGATTTTGTATCCTGCAACCTTACTGAATTAATTTATCAGTTCTAACAGTTTTTTGGAGTCTTTATGGTTTTCTGTACATAGTATCATGTCATCTGCACATAGTAAAAGTTTTACTCCTTCCTTACCAATCTGGATGTCTTTTATTCCTTTTTGTTGTCTGATTGCTGTGGTTAGAACTTCCAGTACCCTGTTGAATAAAAGTGGTGACAGGGGACATCCTAGTCTTATTTGTGATGTTAAGGGGATTTCCCCACTGAGTATGTTAGCTGTGGATTTTTCGTATATGGTCTTCATTATGTTGAGGTATATTCCCTCTAAAGCTACATTGTTGAGGGTTTTTATCATGAATGGATGTTGTACTTTGTCAAATGCTTTTTCTGCATCTATCAAAATGCCCATATGGTCTTTATCCTTTCTTTTATTGATGTGATGTATCACATTGATTTGTGAATATTGACCTACCCTTGCATCCTAGGAATAAATCCCATTTTATTGTGCTGAATGATTCTTTTAATATATTGTTAGATTCAGTTTTTTAGTATTTTGTTGAGGATTTTTGCATCTATGTTCATCAGAGATATTGTATTGGCCTTTGAGGTTTTTTGTTTTTTGTTTTTTTTATACTGTCTTTATTTTGTTTTGGTATCAGGATAATGCTGGCCTCATAGAATGCATTGGAAGTGTTCCTTCCTATTCTACTTGTTGGAAAAGTTTGAGAATAGGCATTAACAACTCTAAATGTTTGTTAAAAATTCACCTGTGAAGCCATCTGGTCCTAGAATTTTGTTTGTTAGGACTTTTTTGATTACTGATTCAATTTCATTGCTGGTAATCAGTGTGTTCAAATTTTCTACTGCTTCACTTTGGGGATGTTACGTTTCTATAAATTTATTGATTTTTTCCCCCTAGGTTGTCCAGTTTGTTATGTAATTTTTCATAATATGCTCTTATAATCCTTTGTGCTTCTGTGGTCTTGGTTATTTCTTCTCTTTCATTTGTGATTCTGTTTGTGTGAGTCTTCTATCTTTTGATGAGTCTGGCTTAAGGCTTATCAATACTGCTGATCTTTTCAAAGACCTAGCTCCTGGTTTCAGTGATCTGTT